>NW_003551889.1:0-2234 GCF_000090795.2 Amphimedon queenslandica | reverse complement strand
GGAGACATGGAAGTGTTCCTTATGTTAATTCAGAACTGAGTGTTTTCGAAGTATCTCCTGGTAGCGTGTATCGTTTTAGACTGATTGGTGCTCAGAGCTTATATGCTTATCGTTTCTCCATTGACAGGCACACACTGACAGTAATAGCGACTGATGGACAGTTTGTGGTACCAATTGAAGTGGATTTCATCATAATACACTCTGGAGAGAGATACGACTTTCTTCTTCAAACGAAAAATGACACGTCACAAAATGATTATTTAATTCGTGTGGTAACGCTAGAGGTGAACAGCGATCAAGAGAGTGTTGCTGAAGCTATTCTCCATTATGATACAGGCCCTTATCCTAAAGCTACTGATTATGAAAGAATAGCTCAAAGCTCAGAAAGTGATGCCGTTAGATGCACTGAATCCTCCAACTGTACAGCTCTTAACTGTCCTTTCCTAGTCTATCCTCAATCTTACTACATCAGCTGTGAACATATTCATAATCTGAGGCTACTCTTTCCTGTATCTGATACTGATCTACCTACTAACAATGCTAAAGGTAAGACTAGCCTCTTCTTTAATTTTGGTTTTGAGGGAATCAGTCAAACTAGTGCTATTAATGGTCGTAACTTAAGACTGCCCTCATCTCCACCTGCTTTGTACGATACTCCAGAAAACCTTTACCAAGAATCCTGCAAGAACCTTGACACAAATTGGGAGTGCGATGAGATTGATACTGTTCTTGATTCCGACTGCTATTGCGCTCATGTTGTCAACGTGAGCAATGATCATACCATACAACTAGTAATATCAGCTACTGGACCAAACACTACACAACTAAACAACTTCCTATTCGCTCATCCAGTACATCTTCATGGACATTATTTTCAAGTAGCTGATATACAGTTTGGTCCTACTAATAATATTACTGGAAGGTTGGAGGAAGGAAGCAGTGATATTAACTGTGGAGGAGACCTACTGTGTACTAATCCATCTTGGAATGTAAATACATATGATGACTTTGATCTTGATCCTTCAGCCCCACTGAAGGATACTCTGTTAATACCAGCTGGTGGTTATGCTGTTGTGTATTTTAAAACTGATAATCCTGGTTGGTGGTTCCTACACTGTCATATTGAGGTACATCAATTGGAGGGAATGGGAGTCATCATTAATGAAGAAGGGAAGAAGACACCTGCTCCTTATAAAATGCAAAAGTGTGGTAATTTTGAGCTAACAGTAGATGAGTTTAAGAAAGGAATAAAGGGGAAGCTCAATCCTAGTGGTGTTGATGGTTATAAAATTGCTACTATTGTACTAGGATCAGTCTTAGGAGTTGTTCTGTGTATTCTTTTGATTGTATTGTTTAAATGTGCTTGCTGTACTAAGACTAGTAAGTATAGTAGAGTTTATTAACACTGAACAATGATTAAGTTTTTTTGATACTGTAATGTGATATGAACTTAGGTTTTTTGTTTGATATAAACTTTGTACATGTAGTATGATGATTTTGACAAAACTAATTATGATAATGAAGTGCAGCCAATCAATGCTGATACAATTATAATCCTGATGATTCTGTACTTTCTTTGTCTTTTTCAGGAGATGATAACTCTGAAGTGTCACTGCCTATATTATTGTAAAAAATAAATCACATCAGACTTTATTATTAGTTTTACCTTTGTTGAATGAGGTGCAATCTATCTTTACACGAGTCCTGATTTTTATTAATATGACGAAAACAATCACAAGTAGTGAAACGACAATCATCCCTGCTACTGCCCCAATTAATACACCAACTGTCCAAGGAAGAACACAATTACAACTACTGGAAGATACAATAGCTGGTGTGCTTGACTCCATAACTAATAATAATAATAGTAATGATAACTATTATGATCATGTTACATGTACATGTACTTACCTGATGAAATATGACTAATCATCATCATTGTTGAAGGTGAATATTGGACTTCTGAAGGACACACTACCACTGGTGAATAAGGGATTACTATTAGAAATTATCAAATATTAACATTAAAGCATTTTATTTAGTTAGTCAGTAGCTGCTCTAAAATCCTGTATTTTACTATAAAAAACAGTCAATACACTAACTATGTACCTATGGAACCAGTCGTAACAGCAGACCCAATGACATTAGTAATAGTAACAGTATAATTATACTCATCTCCTTCAGTGACATTAGTGAATACAAACACCTTTTCATAAAGACAATCCATTGATGAC
>NW_003551888.1:0-2234 GCF_000090795.2 Amphimedon queenslandica | reverse complement strand
CAAGTAAACAACAAGAACAGTATCAATACATGTACAGTTAAATGATTAAAGATACATGTACTATTTAAAAAGAATAGGTACATGCATACTTTTACATTCTGTTTGTTGATTCAGCTTAAAATGATAATTTTTAAAAGGTAAACAACAACAGTAATAATACATGTTAATGTATTAGTAATACAGCTTAAATTAAAGTACTAGTTTATAAGAATGTGCACATGTATATATGTACAATGTGTATTTTGCTTGCTCATGAAGCTCAAGTTTTTCAAAATCATTATTTTAATGCTGTGAGTTATGATAACAAGACCAGTTATAAAAACCATCAAACAACCATGAATGAAACATACAAAATAACCTCCTAATCAACCTGTTACGTGTACATGTACATGTACATATAAATCAACAACAATATTCGTTTAAAATTGAGACATAAAACCAGCAATGATCAATAAAACATTAAATACCGTATGGTTGGTAAATTTCGTGGGGCATTAATTTTCGTTAATTTCGTGGTTAATTTTTATCCATGAAATTTTAACCCCTACCCACCCACACATAAAAACTAATTAACGGGCCATGCAGAGCTCTAACTACCATTTCCAAGCCAGTGGAGGAGCCAAAGTCTTTGTCTATTACTCCATAGTCCACAATAAGCCATGTATGGAAGCTAGTCCAGTAGATCCAAGTGAAAAGAACTTTGCTAACTGCCATCCACGAATATTTGTACCCACAAATATTAGCTTCTAAGGACATTTTGGAGAAAACACGAAATTTTGGACCCTCGAATATTACCAACCGTACGGTAATAAAATACATGTATGTGTACATGTGCTTACTTCATTGATGAGGTGAGAGTTAATGACTTCTCTTAACATTGTATAGAGTCTAGCACCTTGCTTATGAAGAACCAGTGTGTACGCATTCCTAAAAACCACACCCACAAATAATGACCACACCCCCAACATGAACCAGAAAAAAACACCCATAAACACTAAACCTTATCTCGCTAACCTGTACAATTCTTCAAACGAGAGCCCGCTATTATTCTTCTTTTGTATTTCCCTAATGGCGTTCCTCAAAAGCTTCAAAATGTCCTCCACATAGCTGGGGTCCATTTGTACCTGTTAATAAACACACATTATTATCGGTATACTCATGAATGGAGGAGTGTTGGTTACAGGGAAGGCTCGTATCCTCATCTTCCCATCCTTTTTCCCACTCATGACTCTCTCTCTTGTAGCTATCCTCGGGTAAAGGCGACTTTAAACTGCATAGAATGAGTCCACAGAAATGGCCATGTTTTTTAAGGTCACGTGATCATAAACCCCGCCCAAACACACACCCATCAATTTAAAATGGCGGTTGTGTGTTAGGAAACTCACGTGATGCTTGTCTCCGCCCATAAAGACTTGCCCCTTTTAGATTCTATTTCAAGATGGCGTCTGGTGGTTCTGATCGAGGTTCTGATTCAAGGGATGGAGCTGTTATGGAGGGTATATTGAAGGAGATGGGAGTCACCGAGTACGAGCCTAACGTGGTACATCAAATGATGGAACTGAGTTATAGTAAGAATTATCTATAAAATGAGTAATATTGAGATTATTGTTATGATTATTATACGATGTATAAAATATTTCATTTTCTGCCTGATGTTAGCTAGAAAATTTACCAATTGCTTAACGTTTACTATTTTTGTATTCACAAAGTTAATTTTAGTAAATTAATTTTTGCAAGATCTTTGAAATAACCTATTAGGGAAAATGTAGCACCTTAAATATAGACCTCTTGGTGCTAAATATATTCATGAATTCATATCTTTCCTGTGAATGACGTTGCCGATTTATAATGATATTCATTGGGATACCGTAAATGGAAAATTTTTCAGGCCGCCATTGTGGAGGTATACTATCACTTGCTACAATGGACCGACAGGCTAAAAACTGTCAATTCTACTTCTCCACGTCACTCCAGTGGCTCTAAACACTTGCAGACTACTGAAAAGAAAGATAAAGGTTGCAATTTTTTACTTTTGAGGCTATAACTGCTTGTTCTTCTTACAAAACGGCAGAAAGTGTATTGAGCTCCATTGGAAACAGTGCAGCAATACCTCCACAATGGTGGCCTGAAAATATTTCTATTTACGGTATCCCAATGAATATCATTATAATTGGAAACGTCATTCACAGGAAAGATATGAATAGACTGTATTGTTCTAATGAGAAAAAAAATTC
>NW_003551887.1:0-2235 GCF_000090795.2 Amphimedon queenslandica | reverse complement strand
CGGATATTGCTTTCTGGGAAGGAAGGGAAGGTCGGAGAAGTAGATGAGGTCGGAGATAACTTCATTTCGTAGAGGAGCTCGTGGACCTCACAAGCCTGCTTACATAGTTTAGTGATGTGTCTTAGGCAGCAGTTGTTGCCTTCGACTTGAGCCAACTTGCAAAACATGTACTCTAAAAAAAGTAAAATATAAAAATAAAGAATGTTCATGTAAGTATAAAAGTAATACACTCACAAACAAACATAATGTACAGTTGGTAATACATGTAGTTTTACAAGATAAAATTTTCAATTTAAAACACATTTTGTAATTTTCAATCTTTCACTGCAAATCGTCCTCTTTAGCAAGAATAAAAATATATTAAACTTGCAAAGTTTGAATGCTAGCAAATATTTCCAATATTGTAGTTACTATAAATAGAATGTTACTATAAATAGAGCAGCTACCTGACTCGTGCTTCACAGTATCAAAAGAGGTGCTCAGTCTACGATGTTCGGCTTCCAAGTGCTTCACTTTGGAACGTAACTGCTCGTTCTCAACGAGGCCTTCTTGAGAGGAGGCGGAGAAGGAGAGAGAATAGGAGAAGAGACAAGAGATAAGCTCTTGAATGCTGTGGCAGTTCTGTAAAGCATAGACCAGCTGTTGCTGCTGCTCGGGGGAAAATGACTCGGGAAGCTAAAAGAAAAATAAAATAATAAATATAAATATAAAATTTAGAAGTACATGCAGCAGTTTTGTAGAAACATACATGTACATGTACAGTGTAGCCTCTTTATTAAGGACACCATTAGGTCCACACTGCCTGTCCTTAATACATGTACAGTGTAGCCTCTTTATTAAGGACACCATTGGGCCCACACTACCTGTCCTTAATACATGTACAGTGTAGCCTCTTTATTAAGGACACCATTGGGCCCACACTACCTGTCCTTAATACATGTACAGTGTAGCCTCTTTATTAAGGACACCATTGGGCCCACACTACCTGTCCTTAATACATGTACAGTGTAGCCTCTTTATTAAGGACACCATTGGGCCCACACTACCTGTCCTTAATACATGTACAGTGTAGCCTCTTTATTAAGGACACCATTGGGCCCACACTACCTGTCCTTAATACATGTACAGTGTAGCCTCTTTATTAAGGACACCATTGGGCCCACACTACCTGTCCTTAATACATGTACAGTGTAGCCTCTTTATTAAGGACACCATTGGGCCCACACTACCTGTCCTTAATACATGTACAGTGTAGCCTCTTTATTAAGGACACCATTGGGCCCACACTACCTGTCCTTAATACATGTACAGTGTAGCCTCTTTATTAAGGACACCATTGGGCCCACACTACTTGTCCTTAATACATGTACAGTGTAGCCTCTTTATTAAGGACACCATTGAGCCCACACTACCTGTCCTTAATACAGAGGTGTCCTCATTTCAGAGGTGCTTTTGTATATAAGTTTGTACCAATTGGAACATTATATACTCATTTCTTATCATTGTACAAATCCTTACCACACTAGTCGTGACATCTTCATTAAGTATACTGACAATGTTTGAGACACCATCAACAGAGCTGGGAAGGTAACCTGATGATGCATATATATCTGAAGCCTCTGATGGAGCAGATATCTAGTAAGAAAAATAAAATAAAATATAGTATTCATAAATTATAAAAGAGAGAGAGAGAGAGATGTTGTACATGTACATTAAATATGAGAGGTAGCTAAAGAATTAAAGTCTTACCAAAGACTTTGCTTTCTTAGTTCCAGACTGCACTTCTCTCTCCTGCTGTCTCTCTGGGTCACAGTCAGTGCTTGATATTTTATGAAGTGGTTGAGTTCCTTTGGCTCCTCCTTTTATAGCCACGCCCTCTCCGTTCTTGTGAAGCAAAGGGTCACCTTTTATAAGCTGACAGTGTAGCTTCTGATTCTCATCTTTGAGGGTCCACTTCTCTCTCTCTGTTTCTCTTAGCTATTGAAGAATATAATGAATCAGTTGAAATTTACATTGAATTTAAAACTGGAAGATCTTGAAAGGCTATTGGTACATGTACATGTGGTTAAAAACTATTAGTAACATACGCATGTACTTCATCATTTATTTTTTACTGCATTGCTTTCTTTTCTCTCTCTCTCTCTCCCCCAACTGTTCTTTCAGTTGCTCTGTCTCTTGTCTAAGTGATGAGTAAAGTCTTTGAAGTCGCTCCATATCAAGCTCATCTTTAACTCG
>NW_003551886.1:0-2236 GCF_000090795.2 Amphimedon queenslandica | reverse complement strand
AAATCTCTAATAATTCCAGTTAAGATATTGTTTGTCATGTTTGCTATAATGCATTAACATTAATAATAATAATAATAATAAAACTTGAATTCTTTTGATTATAATATCTTGTATTACTATTATACCTGAGGGTTAGTTTGTGAGTACATTTCTTGTAAGTACTAGCTCAAGTACCTTTTATCATAATCACCAAGAGAGTACCAACTACCAATTATTATTAATTGCGGGACTCACCACTAACTCACTAAGAAGAATATATTTCAATGCATTCAATAGCAGGACCATCACCTCATGAGCAAGCAAAGAAGACATGTTTTAACCTGATGCATTCCTTGACATACAACCAACTAATAATTACTGTACTTATTGTTATAATGTTGGCAGTGATTGGATTTAATAATTTACAAGGTGATATGGGTGTGGGTCATTATGAGTAATAGATCTAGTCTGGGTGTGGCACGGGTTGATTGACATTCTTCACATTTCACAAACAATGTCTAAAGGTGAGTTTCTGTTTTCTTCCTCCTCTTTCTCATCATGTTTGTATTTTACAGGTATCTATCAACTGGGAGGGATAGCTCATCACTCAGCTGCTGTAGTAGGAGGATCAGTGTTCTTGTGGGGAGGGCAAAGGCCTGACTTACCTATAGTTCATGATTCCCCACAAAAGAGGAATTTTTTGTCCACCATTGATAGACTTGAGTTTAGGACTGGTCGTTGGTCCTCTCACGTGACCAGAGGAACTTTACCTCCTCTAGGAGCTATAGGATACTTCTGTACTACCAGAAACAACGACATCTTCTTTTTTGGTGGTACCTGTGGAGATGGTCTTTGCTTTCATAATGATATCAACTCATTTAACAGTTTAGCATATGAATGGAGTAATATAATACCAACCAGTGATGCTGTAATGAAGAGAGTGGAAGGTGGTATGGTGTGTATGGAGTCTATGGGTACAGAATACTTATTTATGATAGGAGGGGCTGGTTCTACACCCACTACATACCAATCACAGTATCAGTATATTCAGTTGGTTACTGGTGCCATTCGTACTAATGAACAGAATTTATTAAATTTATCAACAAGTAAGTATTTATTAATTAAGACATATATTAACAATCTATATTCTGCTTGTGATGACATATTTTTCAATCATTATTTTTGTTACCATTTGCATATTAAGTAGGTGCATGTAAACATTGAAGGAGTGAGCATGAGCCATCATTGTATGAAGAGACAGCTGATTTGACTGACTAATTTTGAGTTACATCAGCTATTTAAAAGTAAAAAATGCAAAATTTAAAATGAGGCCTTCAAGCATGGATGCATTTTACTCCACCTATTAATAATTTGTCCACATGGTCTAATTAAATTTATTGATTAACGTCCCTCACCAATGCTTTGTGTGAGTGAGGGACTAGGTAGTCTGGTTGTCTGTCATTCATTCATTCATTTAGTTTACTGAACTATAATAATCATTTTACTCCATTTATGAATGATATTGTCAAATGTTGTCTTATTGAGCCACAACTGACATGTATCTGTGCGAAGTAGAACAAAAATGACAAATTTTATTTAGTGATTTTTTTTAAACATGCAGCCAATCATCAAAATTAATTTGCAGCCATTTTCTTGCTTTGCATGTACAATGTATGTACATGATATTTGCAGTGTCATACTTAATATTTCTAATTATACTATCTATTTCTATTTAGGACAATGGATTATTCCAACTATTAGTGGTCAGTGTTGTCCTCCTATTGGTTCCTTTGCTATGGAAAAGATTACTAATAATAAAGCTGTCATGTTTGGTGGATCAGTGGCTAGGGATGATGGTAGAAGTGATATACTTGTTAATACAGTCTATACATGTCAAATGGAGTCTGATACTACAATAGTAAGTTATCTTATTACTGTATGGGATGTATTTATTGCATGGATCAATCATGTTTGGACATTAATACATGTACATACGGGTATAGCTTGTAATTTGAAAAATGTATTTAAATGAGTATTACATGTAGATTTGGTTTAATAAATTATTTTAATGGAAACTGTACAATTACTATATAGTGGGAAATTTTGGAGGTGCTAAATTCTGGCGAATTGCTAAATTTGGGTGATTGTTGGATTTTTAATTTGGTGAATTTGTGGAATGGCTCAAAATGGTGAATTTTTATTTTGGCGAATGGCTATCAAAACGCCAAATTTAATCCCCTCCAAAACTACCTGCTAT
>NW_003551885.1:0-2236 GCF_000090795.2 Amphimedon queenslandica | reverse complement strand
TAGTCATGTGTACATTATATGCATGTACATAATGGTACTGTAGTTGACTATAAATAATCTTAAATCATCAAAAGTTCAAAAAACTCACATTGGTAATCTTTAACTAAGTCATTAATTACTAGCTGTATAACAATTTTAATTCACTATTATACAGTAATCAGTAGGTGCTTATTAATGCTGTTCAGTCACTAGTCACTCATATTCACTGCTAATTACCTATTGATTAGTGCTTAGCACTTAGTGACAGTTACAATTCACTGCTCATCACTTGTTGATTAGTGTTCAAATTTACTGACAGCTACTGCTCATCTATTGTAGATTAAAAAAAGACTATCAAACAGTTTTATTGCAACTATATAATTTCTCTTACTTTTAAAAAAATACCCAAGTTCATTTCTCTATTGCAGAAAATGAATATCATTCTCATTTTTGACAAGAATTATTAGCAATATTAATTTTAATTGACTACCATACAGTAATCAGTAGGTGCTTATTAATGCTGTTCAGTCACTAGTCACTGATATTCACTGCTAATTACCTATTGATTAGTGCTTAACACTTAGTGACAGCTATTGCATCTTTACTGTGTATATAAAGAAAAGACTATCAAACAGTTTTTAGTCCAAATCTCTTTCTCTTGCTCTTTACAAAATAACTCGTTCATTTCTCTACAACAAAAGATGAATGCCATTCTCATTCTTTTTTTGCTATTCAAAGTAGCATGTGCAAAATTGGATCCAATACCAGATGCTGATGACAAGTTGCATGTATATGCACTCCCAGTTGGTCAGGGAGACTGCACTGTGATACAGTGTCCTAAAGCTAATCTTCAGGATACAAAAGGACTGGTCACTATTATTGATGCTGGATCTCTTAACAATGTAGGCATTGATGCAAAAGGTATTGAAGAGTTTCTTGCTGGGACTAAAATCAATTTTGTTGTTCTCACACATTCTGATAAAGACCATTACAAGTATATGAATGACGTATTGAAATCTTATTACGAAAAAGTCAAAGAAAAAGTTGCTGTATATCATCCTTGCGACTGGTCCAGCTATCGTATAAGTGAGGATTATGCTGATCCTAAGAAAATCCCTCACTGTGTTGGTATTGCTGATTGTAAGCAACAGGCATCAGAGCTGGAAGTATGTCCTGGTGTTGCAAAACTATCCTTTGTTGTCTCTGCTTATAAAGAGTGTGGCTCTAAAGATAAAGCTGAGAATGAAGATAGTCTTGTCTCTAAGATAACGTTCAATACCATTTCTGCACTCATCACTGGAGACTTTGAACTAAAAAAGGATGATGATATGAAAAAATTTCTAAACATTGCAAAACAAGATCTTCAATCTCAAATTTACAAGCTTAGTCATCATGGTTCTTATGGTGCTAATCCAGTACCATTTCTAGATGCTGTGGGTGCAAGCTATGTCTTTTCAAGCAGTGGATTTAGATACGGTCATCCTAGATGTGAATTATATGATCATTATTATAAAAATAAATTACTTGATAATACGGTAGATGACCATCTATATACTTGCTTCAATCATATTGGTAGCAATAAGTACAATCCCAACTCTTTTAACACAAAGAAGGCAATATATGTGACCAGTGTATACAAGCCTGACTTCACGCACTGGACCAGGGAATACTATATAGTGAAGTTTAATATTGATGCAGGTGGTAATATTGGTGTTGAATTGAAGCAAGTTTTGATGAACTGAACAATTATTACTATTACTAGAACTTATTTAGTACACTTGTTTAGTTTAGTATAGTTAAACTAGGTTTTATTAGAAATGATTTTGTAGAAAATAGAATTTGATATTTTTTCTTGATTATAATAATCAAAACCTAATAAACATTGAAACATAGCTGTAAGTGAGAAGTCATAACTATTTTATAGTTGGAATCAGTTCAAACTTTCTACACAGCATAAGGACATCAATATGTATCAGAAAATGTAATAAAATTTGAGGTGATTTTAGAGTCATTTTTTGGAAAAATGATCACAACTCAAAAAATGCTTTTGATAATCAGCTTAACCCACACTACATAAAGGTGTTGTTACTAGTAACATTCATTGAAATCTAAAAATCAGTATCCTGATGATTACCTGTTGGTATCTTTATGCTATGGTATCTATTAGCTATGTCTGTGGTATGGAGTAAGTGATACTTTTATTTTTGAAAACATTTACAGTTTCTAAGCATGATAATTTCCATGCTTACAATAATAA
>NW_003551884.1:0-2236 GCF_000090795.2 Amphimedon queenslandica | reverse complement strand
TATTAATTCTATCTTTAGTTCTAGCAGTGTATAAAAAACCTGAAGCAATAGACCAATGGCCTGTGGGTAGACGTTATCATGCAGGTGCTATTATTATAACTGGATCAGGCTGTCCTATGTTAGTGATAAGTGGTGGGTTGGATAAGAATAATGATACATTAGATGATTGTTGGATTTTTAACATCACTCAACATTCCTGGACAAAGGTATGTTAATAAGATCTCTAATACTATAGTGAGATACATGTAAGATTATCAATTTATTTCAAACAGTTAGATGTACCTCACTCTGTTAGTAAGAGATGGAGTCATTCTGTCTCAGTGTTCATTATGAGTCCTCATTTTGTTTGGATAATATAACTGTTGGAGGATGTGTTGATAGAAATGGAATATTTGCTACTAATCGTAACATTGCCATGTTAACAGAACTTGGTCAGTTGCATTCATGTAAATTTTAGTTTTACATCAGTTGAAGTGGAGACTCTTCACATCTATTAAATTTTATTATTATTACATTTTTAGTTAATGACTGCAGGGGAAAGTGTCAAGTAGGTGGTACATATGATTCTAAATTGATGACTGGGGAACATTACAAGAAGAAGTATCAGCAGCAACTACAGACAGGAAGAAGAATATGGTTGGAGGAGTACCAGAAACCAAGAAAAGGAGATACAGCTGATATTGAACAAACTGTACAAACTCTTATGAAGAGTCTTGAAGAGAAAGAGAGAGAAGCACAAGCTTATCATCAACAACTGGAGCAGAAGGATATGGAGCTACTGGAGAAAGATAGGGTAGTACAAGAGAAGGATAGGGAGCTACAGGAGAAGGATAGGGAGCTACGTGAGTCTGAAGAGGCAGTTCGTAGGTACCAGCAACAAGCACTTACTGATGATCACTGGGTTATTGATAATGATGAGTTGACTTTGACAATGGAGGAGTTAGGAAGAGGATCTTATGCTGTCGTTACAGTTGGTATTTTAGAGGCAAAAGAGTAGCTGTCAAGTCACTTCATACTATCATCATCTCAGATGTCAATTTAGCTCGTTTCTCCAGGGAAATGAGTATAGCATCACTAGTGCGTCATCCTAACCTGGTCCAGTTTATTGGTGCAACTAAAGTGGGTAATCCTCTCATCTTGACTGAGCTGATGAGCACAAGTATTTGTGAGGAGCTTCACAGAAACCGATTAACCAATCAACAGATTCTGAGTATTGCTCAAGATGTAGCTTTAGGCCTCAACTACCTTCACCTGTTTAAGCCTCAGCCTATTATTCACAGAGATGTGAGCAGTCCTAACGTATTATTGAAGCCTTGCACTGGAGCTACTGGTTATGAAGCTAAAGTAGCAGATTATGGTACAGCTAAATTGCATCAAGGCACTGGTAGTACTGTTATGCCAGGCAATCCAGCATATGCTGCACCAGAAGCTCGTGATCCTGATCAACACAGTCCAGCAATGGATGTTTACAGTTACTCTGTTCTCCTTATGGAAATGAATTTGCACTCTCAACCAGAAATGACTACAACAGAGAGAGAAGTACAATCTGGTAGTGTCTCCTGGTCTGATATGAAGTCTCTCATACAAAGAGGACTTAATGTTGATCCTAGAGCTCGTCCTACTATGGCTCAAGTAATAGAGTCATTGGAAAGGATGAACATTTGATACATAAACCGCTGCATATTCTTAGCTTACAAGCATACTACCTTGTAATCTTTTTTTGAGTTTAGAATAATTTTTGCTGAATTTTGTACCTTATTATCCTATTCCAATTTCTTTGTCTCTCCCAATTCCAGTTTTTTTCTCTTAATTTTGTAATTTTAATCAGAAAGTCCAGCTAATCGTCAACCGTGTAACTTAGTTACTCAAAGCAAAGACATTCTTTGCTCAGAGTACATGTATGATGTAAGTTTAGCCTACTTTATTGTATCATACAAAAAATTAGAAAAAAAAGCAAATTAAAATAATAATAATAATTATTATTATTAATATTATTGATGTACATGTTCTTAACTCTCCATCTCCACTTCAGCTATTTCTTCTTCCCGTAGCTGAGGAGGGAGCATAGATAATAGAGTAAAGGAAAAGTTTTTTTCCTTTACTCTATTATCTATGGGAGGGAGTGTACTAGTATCAACCACGCCTCCATTACCCAGTGCTCACCCGATGCGTACAGGAAATATTTCATAATAGTATTGTAGAACATACTGAAATGTTCCTGAAATGTAGTTGTACA
>NW_003551883.1:0-2237 GCF_000090795.2 Amphimedon queenslandica | reverse complement strand
TAAGAGAACTCTCCAAAATTTTGGCAAAACTTGAATGATTCTCATTCATAACTTGTTTTATCTTTTGTTTAGCTTTTTTAATATCAAAACCTACTGTATAATAACAATAGTCTATAGCTTGTCATTACATGTTATGTACATTTACCTCCTTCTCTTCTTCTTTTAATTGGTACTGGAATAGTTTCATTACTTTCACTACCACTAGGAGCAGCTATAATAGATATAATGTACAATGTACATAACATATATTAGATGAATAACTTAACATTGTACCTGTAATAGGATGAGTTGTTCTTCGTGATCTGTGAATATATAGTGTAACAGGATCAGTCACACCCTTCAACGGTACAGAGTAGTGTAGTGTAGGAACAGCATTAGGTGATGAATAAACTGATATGAGACAAGATGGAGGAAGAGAATAATCTTTGTCACCAAACTTGTATATGTCTCTGTGATGCAGCTATAGTGTGAAAAATAGCTTGAGGATACAATTAATTTGAACTGTTTTACTCTGCAAGGTTCTATTTGAGGTTCAATAGTCCATCCTTTACATGACTTCTTCTGTCGAGTACCAAACTTTAATTCAATGTAACCATCAGGAGATGCAATATGAAAGTATTTATGAGGTCCTCTTTCAGCTAGTGAATGTTCTTTCTTAATAAACTATAAACACAAAATCTATAATATCACTGAACCAGAACTGAAAGTAGATTTACCTCAAGAAGAGCATCCAAATTTTTAGCTGCAGTGAATGTCACCAGATCCTCTACACCTTTTTCTTCATAATAAACCAGACCAGCATATGTTACAGCTTTTAATATTTCTTTAGGTACATTTATACTTTCAGTACTAGCTGATTCTTGTTGTTGAGAAGACACTGGATCCTGAGGCAAAGCATCATTACCTAAATGTACATGTATGTATTAAATACAGTATCATTTGCCATTTCTTAGTAATTTATGTAGTATGTACATGTATGCTACCTGTACACATACATGTATAAAGTGGGAAAATTTGGCAGTATCACATTGTACATGTACATGTACATGTATATTTCAGCAATTAGCAATTTTATGCTGAACATGTACTGTACATGTACATGTAAACATGTTCAATGACATGTGGCTGTAAACTACTAATACCGGTATTATGTGCTACACAAATTCAATGCTATGGCATATTAAAATTTACTTCCAGAGCAAGATGATAACGAGTTCCTAGTCCTGATACTGGGCCAAGGTTCTGATATAGGATCTATAGGACAGTTTAGTTGAATAACAAATCAATATAAACAAAACCATGCATGATTACTGACCGGCTAAATTAGATGAAACTTCTGATGAAGAACCGGTACTACCTCCTCCTCCTCCTCCATCACAGCCACAAATAGATACAAGACAGAACTCTTTACGCTCAATGAATCCATACCCACCATTAGAGCTAAACTCACCTCCCTCAATTATTGAGAACTGGTAAGGAAGACTGGGTGTGCTCATGGGAGCTATAGCAAACTTTAAGTATTTTGCAAGATCTGGTCGTCCTGTTAAATCAATGCAGTGCTGTATCTCTAACTTGAGCCGTTTGAGGAGAGGCTTTGAGAGTGATACTGCATACACAGCACTCACTAGGACAGTATTAGGAGGAAACTCGAACTGTCCTCCTACAAGAGCAACCACTGCTACTTCTACTGTCTCAGAGGACAATAGGCTTCCTTCTTGTACTCCAATCCTTAGACCATATTTCTCCCAATTCATCAGTTGAGCTTTGTCTCCTTGAATTAAAAACAGCTTCTTCTCCACTACCTGGACATCACTCAGACAATCCAAATTATCTATCAATTGTATAAAATTAGTAACGCAGTAGCGTAGGATTCACCCCCAAACAAAATGGCTGCCATGACTTTTGCAGCCTTGCTATACAGTCACTCAGTCAGTCAACTATACTCTTACCCATTGAAGGGATCAGGTAGTTAAATTGTAATCCAATGGTACTAGTCTCTTTGATTTGACTCCATTGCTCCCTCTCCTTCATTAGTTTGGCAGTATACAATTCATTATCAGCAACTTTACTTTTCAGTTCTAAATATTCTCTCATATAATATACACATTGATGACAATACTCTAACCTTTAGTGATCTCTTTCTCCTTGAGATATTGTTCCTCTACTTGTTTCTTCTCTTCCTCTACTAGTTTCTTCTCTTCTTCCATTTCAGTTATATATACTTCATAATCATCAAC
>NW_003551882.1:0-2237 GCF_000090795.2 Amphimedon queenslandica | reverse complement strand
GGGAGCTATAGCAACTTTAAAATCGTGTAAGGCCTGGTCGTCCCTTCAGATCAACACAGTGCTCAATTTCTAATCGCAATGGCTTGAGGAGAGACTTGGATAATGAAACAGCATAAACAGCACTCACTAGTACTGTATTCTTTGGAAAGTCAAACTGTCCTCCTACAAGAGCAACCACTGCTGTTTCCACAGTATCAGTAGAGGACAGACTAGCTTCTTGTACTCCAATCCTTAGACCATATTTCTCCCAATTCATCAGTTGAGGTTTGTCTCCTTGAATTAAGAACAGCTTCTTCTTGGCTACCTGTACTTCACTCAGACAATCCAATTTATCTGTCAATTATACAAAATATATACAGTGAGTACACACACAGTGGTATAAATAGATACACTCAGTCAGTCACACAATAATACTCTTACCCATTGAAGGGATCAGATAATTAAATTGTAGTCCAATGGAACTAGTCTCTTTGATAGGTTGCTTGAAGCCAAATCTCTCTTGTCTTTCCTTCACTAGTTTGGCTATGTGCAAGTCCTTATCAGACATTTTCGCTCTTTGGTCTATATTAATAGATCATTATTGATTGATGATGATACACTAACCAGTAATGATCTGATTCAACTTTTCCTGTTCTTGTCTCATCTCTTCTAATACACTGCTTATAAAGTCATTACTATCATCACCTTTAACTGAATAATAATATAAAAGAAGAGAGTAATCAGTATATGCATAATAACACAACAGAATATACAGATAATATATACATACCAAAGACTGGTTCAACCAATGTACAAACCATTAGATAATCATATTCAATATTATTTCTAGCTTATACAAATTTGCACTGCATGTACAGTAGCCCATAAATATATGTGCTATGATTATTGCTAATCATACCATATATGGTAAGCAGAGCTCACTCTACATGAATCTCATTATTTGACCTATATTGAGTACAGGATACTATTACAATGCTCAACATTGTCTAATCCACTAGTATCATAATGTAAACCAGTACTAATAGACACACTCACACTACCAATAACCACACAATAGTACATAATAGTAATCAGTTAGTACAGTTAAAGTGTGTGTGTGTGTAGTATCCTATATACCTTGTTTATTGGCATCAACCAGTGCCTCCTGTAGTGATACTTTGCTCTCATGAGCCACTTGTAGGTCTTCATGTAAAGATTGTATATATCTCTGAAGCTTCATTTCCCTCTCTGTCGGATATTCTATTAGCTGATCCATCCACCATGTTCTGGTCTTGCTGTACGATTGATACTTTTCTTGATAGTTCTTACTAGTGAGATAATTACCATCCAGTACTGACTGTACTATCCACTCACCAGCTTCACTATATACTGAGAGACAATAAGATACATTATATATTTATAAATAAATGTATTTAATTTATAAACTAATGGTATCATTTTAGTGGTTGTAAATACACACCCACACATACAGTGGTATTGTAGTGTGTACAGTATACAAAATGAATGGAAAATGTACGTCATATTAGGAACTGAAATTTACAAATAATGTACATGCTATAAAAATGAGTGGTACATTATTTAATGTAATTATGTATTTAATGCTCATATCCTTACAATTGATTAATATTATCTTACCTAATTCAATTATCATTATTAGTCTATTAGTATCAGTGATTGGTATACTTCTCGCCACCTCCTTTCCTCCTCCAACATCTTTCCATCTAATCTCTTCATCTCCTCCAACAATTACTAGCCACACACAGTGTGGTGACATTGTGACTGCTGTGAGTGAGTGACTGTATCTACCAGTAACAGATTCAGGTAGAGGAATCTGTAGATAAAGAGAAGTATACAAGTAATTACTGATACATGATGTTTATACAGTTACTTATAAAATGAGAAATTGTATCATTTCATATGTAGATGATCGTTACATTTATTGTAATTGTAAAATCAATTCTAATCCTACTAGTACTAGTACTAGTACTAGTACTAGTACTAGTCATCAGTACTAGTGTCATACTCTCAACTGACCTAACTATACACACACACACATCATTACAGTACTATACACACACATACCTTCCTACAACTATACTGACCAGTAGTGATACTATCAAATAACAAACATTCAGTAACTAGTTCATTCCTTCTTGTTCCACCAATCACTACTAGTGTAGGTGAGGTAGAGTCACCATTGATAATAGCACTAGCATGACGACATCTATCCATAGGCC
>NW_003551881.1:0-2237 GCF_000090795.2 Amphimedon queenslandica | reverse complement strand
ATAATTATTTTTTATTAATTAACTTTTATTATTATTAATTGAATTAATAATTATTATTATGATTGAACTCAACCCCCTTGTTTCTTTTCTTTTTTGACAACCCTACTTTTTCTTATTTATAGAAATTTTTTTATTTACTTGTAGTACATTAAGTGCAACCAGATATTCAAGCATATATGATTACATAAATAAGTCCAAAATGTATAGAAGTTATGTGTGGGCCACTGACACAGAGATTATTACACTAACTGCAATATTAGGTACAACCTTATATTCATATTCACTAACTCCTACTTTTGTTGGCTGGGCTAGATATGGAACCCAAACTTTATATAACATTCCTTGTGACACTATTACACCTGCTTTTTATTTCAAGCATGTTGGTACTAATCATTTCCAAGCAGTTAAGTCTAATAATATTTTTTAAGCATTGATTGTTGATGGAAGTGGGTATGTTGTATGGGAGGTCCATCATCTTAAAAACATTGGTTGTTTAATGTGACTTGTTCCACTGCATGTGCAATGTGAATGATGTGTGAGTGTGTGTGAAAACCATTGGTGCATATCCACCCAGTATTGCTTAGTATGAAGAGATCTAACTCAATTCAGGAAGTGAGATTAATCAATGTATATGCATAACAGTGAATATTGATTACTTGTTGCTAAAATGGACAGGGAGAGGGTGTGAAAGAGGTTTACTGTTTATTAGAGTTAAGCATTGATTCAAATTTGTGTGACTATCATTTATGTGGGACAGAGGGTTAGGAAGGGAGGAAGCTGTCATTATCAAATTTGGATCTTGTTTGTGGCTTGTACTACATGTTTATGACAAATAACAGGTGCTTATGGATCTGGGCGCTGCTGCAAAATTTTGAAGTCCTGACAAGACAAATTATTGAGTAACATTAAAATTTGTTATTATCTGTACATATAATAAATAATGATCATCATGCATGTTAATGCTGCCATCAATGCTGTGCGCATTACATACATGTAAATGCATGCCAGCTGATTTTGCACATAATGCTGTCATCAATGCTGTGCGCATTAGTAAGTTAATGCTTGCCGGCTGATGTTGCTGATTTGAATGATGCTGTCATCAATGCTGTGCGCATAATAAATGCTTGCCAGCTGATGTTGCGCATCTTTTATTGATGATTGTTGTAACATGTGCATGTTATCATTAACAAAAAACGTTGTTCGCACATTGGAAATTCTTTATGTACACAATGTTATTTTATATTAAGCAAGTCATGAAAGTATCTTAACTGAGGATAGCATTAGTAAGCAATATTATGTCTAAAATGCATGCATGCACATACATGTATGATCTAATCAGAAAACATTGTAGATGCTACCATTATCATTATTAGTTACTATGTCTCATTCATACTTTTTACAGGTACTTGCTTGGCCCAAGGACTACAATGTGGTTTTAGAGAGTGAGGTTTGATGTGATTGGTAAGTGCTATTGTTATTATTAGCCTGTGAGTTTACATTGCTTGCTTTTGATATGTTTCTATTACTATGCTTTACAGGTAATTACAGCTGGAAATGATTTGCTGATTCAGCAATACCTTTGCTTGATATTAGAATGTTTAATGTAATGAAAGGCAATTCTGTTTTTAGATTGTTGTAACTAAATTAATTTATTTATTAAATGTGACCATAATTGACAAAAGGTACCTTATGGCGGGTAGTGAAATTTGTCTTAATAGCCTAAGAAATCCAACTTCCTGAGCCCCATTTATCATAAAATTACTCCACAGGATGCAAAAAGTTACCAAGAAACTTTTAGAAACAATGATTGTCTAACAAAGCACTCACAGGTTGATATTTTTCATTGTAACGATCAATTTTAAAATCCGCCATAAGGGCCCTTTTGTCAATTATGGTCACAAATGTAATTTAATGTTTTGTTGCAGCTCCTTGATTAGTAGTTGTATCACGCGGTAGGAGGTGCCAGTTTACATACATGTATGTATAGGTTTTATATTACTGTATATAGTCTTAGCAATGGAATATGTAGTAAGATGCAGATTATTGTGAGATGTCTTATGTATTTTGGTATAGCTTATGATTCTAGGTTACATACTTTATATTTGTTTGATGATTATATCATTAATTATGGCCACAGTAAGTACTTTCTTTACTCAATATAAATGAATACTTGCTAATGTATCTTCTGTTGTGTGCATGCCATGTTCTCATTAACAATACAAAAATAGTTGTCTGCA
>NW_003551880.1:0-2238 GCF_000090795.2 Amphimedon queenslandica | reverse complement strand
GCAACTTTCAAAGTAAAGGGAAGCAAAGAAGGTGTGGAAATCATAGGATGAATCATGAATAGGAAACATCAAACTGGTACTATTGTGCTCTGTTCCACATCCAACAAAGGATATACCAACAATGGAGATATTGCTTGAGTTTATAAAAGACAATCCGGACATATACCCTTCACAGATAATGTCAACAGTTCCTTCACCATCTCCTTTCAGAAGTACATTTTCCACTTCTTCAAATGTTAGCTTAACATTTGAGGACAAGACATAGTGACCAGGTTTGATGTAAACCTCAGTGTTGGATTGAGAACGAATATAATCCAGGACTAGTGTCAGATTAGAGCAAGGTTGAGACTCTCCACCATCAAGACAAGATGGATCATTGCTTGCATTCTCAGACACGTATACAACAGTAGCAGACTCTAGTGCAGTGACTAATAGAAAGATAAGGAGAAAAGACTTCATCATCATCATCTCTCCTCTATCTGCTGAAGAAAGAACAATAAACCTAGGCCGCTGGAATGAACACCTGTTACAACCAATGCTAGATAGATAATTTCAACAAAGTGATGGGATAATTTTAAATCATGCATGTTGGTTAACCCTCCCCTAAATTGTAATATAATACCTGTACCTGAATTCATTTGGGATTTTGGGTGAAATGAGATCCTAGTGGATGACTGTAGAGTTGGGTGTTCCTGTCAACCCAAATGGGTGGGAAATGTCACAGTATTGGTAAATCTGCCTACAGTAATGAGGTGGAGATAGACTATTATAAAGCTGCAAGCAGATGAGCTTATGAGCTTGTGCAGTGTTTTATATCTATTTTTGCGTTTAAAAAGTTACCAAATTTTGCTAAAAACCATGGATTAGAGCTAGTCTATAAATGACTCTAGTATAGTATAGTCTTGCTTACCCAGACTCCTCCCCTTTTTGACGTTGGGGTGATGGGGAGAGAGTCTGGTATACTGCCCATATCAAAGTTGTACAAGGAAGTGAAGTGATAATAGAGAAGACTTTAAGCTACACATGTCCTGTGGCATAACTCTCTTCACTGGCAATGAGCTGCTCTCAATCATTCCTCTCTCTGTTGATACTTGAAGTACCACAGGACAGTCTCCAGGCTATAAAGACAAGGTTTATGATAAAATAAACCTACATTTGACATTATGCTGATACTATGATGAGCATATTTGATGGCGTTTCCTCCAGTTTAAGTTTCAAAAAGCCATTCATTCTGAGCAGCGATAGGTTGTTCATTTCAATACAAAAATAGCTATGCAACTCTTTTGCCAAAAGTTACCAAATATTGCTAAAGACCATTAGCAAAAATTGCATTAGTAGAAATTGCAGCCAATGGAAATACCATCAAATATGCTGATCGTAGTATCAGTGTAATGTCAAATTATACATTTGAGTCAAATGTAAGCAGTCATAAGAATCAATCAATTTTTATATTGTGTGCTAAACCAAAGAACTCTGGCCACACTGTAGCTTGTACTGTAATTTCCTTAAACTTGCATGATAGACAAGCAGAAATGTGTTATGTTGTGGTCAGGATCTAAATAGATGACCATAACAGAGCACGTGCATAACACATTTCTGCTTGTTTATCATGTAAGTTTAAGGATAATCACTGTAAAATTTGATACTTTAAACTTGTTCTTTTATAGCCTGGAGACTGTCCTGTGGTATTTCAAGTATCAACAGAGAGAGGAATGATTGAGAGCAGCTCATTGCCAGTGAAGAGAGTTGTACCACAGAGCATGCATAGTGCATACCATGCTGGTACAATCTGCTTCAAATAACAATGATATGCTGGACTGCCTCTTCTGAAAACTGACCCTCTTTATTTCTAATAACTTTTGTATGATAATGATTTGATTTTTTGTGTTATCTAATTATGTATAGGCCTTAATGATTTTATTATTATTAATTTTTGTAAGTTTATGAGGATTTTGTTCAATTTCATTCAATTCAAAACAAAACAAATCAAAAAAATAACTATGCAGCTTTTGTCACTACAATGTATATACAACTACAATGCATATACAATCATAATTATCTACTACAAATCATAATCAAAATACCTATAATAGTACTCACTTTAGAGGTGAGCTAATATCTAAAGTACACAAAAAAGTCAATTTTTGTTGAGAAGTTTAGCACTTTCATGCAGCTCTGCATCAATATAATCAGGAGCTGGTTTTTTACCAGGTCTGTATTTTTTCTTTTTTCTGCAAC
>NW_003551879.1:0-2239 GCF_000090795.2 Amphimedon queenslandica | reverse complement strand
CCTCAAAACGTAAAGTGCTATTACTAAGATAGTTATGCAAGCTTGAGTGAGCTATAAATTTAGGAAAGCCATTTCCTTTTGATGGACCATTTTCCACAGTTGAAAAATCTATTGGAGTATCATACTCATACTTCACGATTCTTCTATGCGGTCGTCCATTGTCATTGTGCAATAATTCAATAATAACTTCTCCTCTGAAAGGCCACGGGATTGTACGATCAAAATTTCCTTGAAGTAGGCACACATAAACAGAGAGGTGACTTCCCTCACCCCTACCATAGCCATTTGGATGTACTCGTAAACGCATATGGTAGCCATTAGCATAGAACGATGGACTTAAAACATCTTTATCTTTGTTTTTAGACTTGACAAAATGATAAAGCTCGTAGAAAAAGGTTGGCTTTTGTTTCACAATATCGCTATCACTATCATAATCATCATCCTCATCATCTTCATTATCGGTTTCTTCCCCTGACTCCAAGCATTCATCGATGTACTCGGTTAATTCTTTCCTCAAGTCATTTTCTGCTGCATCCTGCCATATTGCCATTTTTCTTCTCATTTCATTTTCCATTGATGGAATTTGAGTTTTTAATAAGCATTGATTATTTTGCTCTAGTGTAGACACTTTCTGACGTAACAAAGTGATTTCTTGATTCCTTTTTTTAACTTCGGATTCCAATTTCTGGTGTAACGAAGTAATTTCTTGATTCTTTTTTTTAACTTCGGATTCCAATTGCTTAATTACATCCTTGCATGAAGCAAGGGCCTCTTCATTTTTAGAACCTTGCTGAAGGCACAGGTGAAAATGCACAGCCAAATTGTTTTTTACGTGATCGTCCATTGCTCTTCGATACCCTTCCCACTGGCACCCATATTGAGATGCAACACATTTTACATATGCTAGTGGGCAGACTTCGTTTTTGTGTGTCTTTTCATATCCTCTTGTTATACTTGCATAGCATTCAGAACACTGAATAACGTATTCAGAACAGAGATCATAATGTGAATTCAGATCACTCCAGCTATAATGGTGGTGACAATATTTACACGACACTATTCTAAAGATACATTCTTCACTTTGATGAATTGAAATAAAATCTCTTGGACCTTCAAGATCACAAGTGGCACAACGAATAACAGCACGCACACAGTTTTCTTGGTGATGCTGAAGATCACCTAATTCACCCTCCCACTCACAACCCTCATTCTTCTTATTACAATAGACGGAAAGGGACTTGAGAACTCTTTGAAGACTTTTATCTGGGTGTGTTTTAAGAGAGACACGACATTCAGGACAAAATTTCAGCCGTTTACTGCAAGACCCGCACAGATGATGCCCGCATTCACCATTCACAAATGGGTTTTGGTACAGAGAGACGAAACAAACGGGACAATTGGTAACCAAACCTTTAGGAACAGGGTATATGTATAAGGGGTCATCTAAGTTGTCATCTAGTTTTGTAGCCATTTGGAGCCTAGACTAGAGAGAAAGAGGGAGGCCCCAGCAACCTTCGTCTGTACCAGAGTAACCAGACTTGCCAATGCGGCAAATGCCGGGAAATCTAGACCTAATTTTTAACCCTATAGCAAACTAAAACATGGCGGATTTATTGAATTCAGATGGATTAGACTTTGTTTCTCCACCTCCTGAGTATTTTCTATTTACAATTGAAGTGTCCAATATGGTTAGAAATGTTACTGGATTCTTCTTATCTCGTTAGCTGCTGCGGGAATCACATTTGTGGGAATTGTATTCAAAGCCTTTCGACTTCTGCTGCATTTCGTGTCCTAAGGCCAACCCTAGGGCAAAAACCATGTCCATTATGCAAATCAACTACATACGAGAAAGTAATTGATAAAGGACATCAAAGAGCCGTCAACTCTCTCAAAGTGTATTGCTCAAATAAAGGAAAAGGATGTAATTGGACAGGAGAGGTGAAGCAGCTGCTAAATCACTTGTCACTTGATAATGGAGATTGCCAGCATCAAGCTTATGACTGCAAGTACAAATGTGGCCAGAAATTCTTCCGCTCATGTCTTGTCGACCACCAAATCAGTGGCTGCATCAAACGACCTATAATTTGCCAGTTTTGTAAGAAATACTCTTCAACGTATGAAGAGGTTACCACTATTCACTATGGAGTATGTTCACAGTATCCAATTAGGTGTCCTAATAATTGTGGTGCTAGTGTCAAGAGGATTGTACTAGATACTCATGTATCTACGAATTGTCCTC
>NW_003551878.1:0-2239 GCF_000090795.2 Amphimedon queenslandica | reverse complement strand
TAACAGCATGGAGTACTAGTGATAGGATGAGGAATAATCCTAATAGACTAATCAATACTGCTGTACAGTAAACAGCCAATAGTAAAGAATGATAATCATTGCAATTGCAACTTACTACTAGTGACAAGAACATCATTTTGACTTTCCATTGTACACTTAGTGCAATCATCTACCGGTATAGCAGTTGTAGAAGAAACTGATGCAATTGCTGAGGTAGAATAAAGCAATTCTGAACTGCTTGGAGAAAAGGAGTCTTCATATGAAGCTACTGAGCTCATTGTGTTCTGTGTAAAAGTATTACTACAGACTATAGCAGCTTCACTAATATTGATACCAGTTAATACAGCAGAAGGATTAGGAGTACAGTCCTCCATTACCTGCAGTGTTAAGTTGTTACCTGCTGGTATGTTAGTAATGCACTGAATAAAGTTGAATCGATCATTATGAGATATACTGTAATACTCTAGTTGAGAATATGAGTCTTCATAACCACAGATATAAATGTAAATACTGCTAGTTGTGCTGCCAGTAACAAAATTAAACTCCAAGCAGACCTCATTAAATGAAGTATTAATCAATGTTAGTTGCTGAAGATCATAAGTGCCTAAACATCAATAAGATACTTATGGTCAATACATACATGCACTAACTGATTCTGATAGTATTGCTGTGAAAATTTGCTTTATTTTGATAATGTATCATAACAGTAGTATCCAGTATCTCTCTTGAGGGAAGACTGATAATAGCAGCAAGGGAAATGTTATTGTATGAGATATTAATGATAGACACTGCTGTTGATGAATAGCAAATACTAGAATTATCAACAGTACAACTTGTTACTGTAATATTAGCAAGTGACACGTGACACAAGCTGCTCTGCATATAATGTATGTATTATAGACACATGCAGCTATGAAGATATTATACTAACTGATATAATGAAAGATAAACTCCAATCATTGTTCATTTGATGTGTAAAAGTTTCTTGGTAAATGCTCAGGAACTCTGAACCTATCAACAAAATAGTTATAAAATTTGTTTCTGGTATAATAATAATGGGACCAGAGAATATAGTGTGAACAGTGACTTTACAACTCTTGACTGGTGCAACTGGAATATATTTAAATTACTTGTTTGAAATTCAATAGACACGTTATTAGTAGATCCATTCCCAGCTTTATTAGTAGTTGTAATGTTAAACAGATATTGTTTATTGGTTGGGTTCATTGGACAGTAAGTGTAGTTAGTGATAGAGTCATTAAGGTACTGTTGATCAGTTCCTACACTGATTATATACTGTACTGTTAGTCCTGGTAGTGTGAATGGAGGATACCAACTGAGTAACATACAACAAGAATCTAACTGATATCCTGTTAAATTACTGACACTATCAGGAGGGCCTGCCAATGATAGATTTTAAATGATGTTAAAATAAATGAACATAATACCTTGAATATAAATGTAAGCTGCTTCAGTAGAATTTATCATGATTCCCATACGAGCCAAGCAAAAAATGTCAGTACCATTCACTTCACTAGTAGCAATAAATGTTGTCCTCTTTCCTCCATTAGGTAAATCAGTTTCAGTTGCCATTACATCAGTTCCATACAAGAATGAGAGAGTAAATCCAGTCCCAATGAATCCGGCACATTCAAATGTCACGGTATGATTGACATATACATACAGTGTCACTGGTACAATAGTAAATATACCTATATAATGTAAGATTCATATTATTATCCTCTTATTCATATACCAGCAGCAGGAGCAAGAAATTGACACAATATTGTAGCAGCAAACAGAAATGAAATCATCATTGTTCATTAATTGTTGAGGAGTGGCTTTATTATCTCCTCCCAGTCTTCATAGAGTTGCTCTGTTTAGCTGAGCAGTTTAGTAAATATTATTCTACATGATAAAGAGGAAATTGTATTTGACACCTTGTTTACACTTTAAGGTGTGAACAAGGTGCACAAGGTCAACAATGTGATCATAACACTCAGTCAATATCATTATGAAACAGAGCATAATAGTTAGTGAAAGCTAATAGTGACAGCAACCAAAAATAGCACTTTTCCTATACAAAGCATAATAATAGAATAGCAACAACTGAAAGTATGATCCAACAGAGAAAGAGAGAAAATATAAATTAAGTTAGATCTGCAAGGACAAGTGCCAGACTCACAATAAAAATCAAGATATTAAAGTTATTTATTATTAAAGTCTTGTGCCCTCTACT
>NW_003551877.1:0-2240 GCF_000090795.2 Amphimedon queenslandica | reverse complement strand
TACATGCATCTCAATGCAAATGTGAAGATATCTTTGTGACGAAAAATGATATATATAGCTTGGTTGTAGCAATTTTTGGCCAATAGAATATTTTATATTTTATAATAATCATTTTTACACAATAAAAATAATTTTTATTTGTGAGGCGACTTTCATTGTTTAAATTTTACAACTATATGTTTGTTTTCAATGCAGATTGTAACTCATTTCATTGCAGCTAGATCTAGATGCAGTATAACCTATTCTATGATCAATGACTGAAGGCTTTTGATATCATCACTGAAATTTCGTACATTCAAAGTTTAAAATTATTATAGTTACAAATAGTTATTTTTACTTCATAGAGTTAAACATGGCAACTGACAAATAAAGATTGAATGGAATAGAAGAACAAGAGGACCGATCCGCGGGAAGTTATCATGGTGTATATTCTGAATTCTTGGGAGTTGATCCGCATTCTAGGCACACTCCCGTGCACATTCCGCGCGTTCACGTGCCTGGTTCAGCGTGCGGAACGATCCGCAGTAATCTGCACTGATCCGCATTCTAGTAATCTAAATCACGTAGAAACCTCAAATGCGTTGTCTAACCTATATATAGCCTTCGTGGACACTCTATTTTCAAGTAATGACATTTGAACAAGCAGAAGAGTTTGAATGGAAATAGTTTTTTCCAAAAATGGGCTTCGAAACCACCCCCAATTTTTATTACATTTTTTGATACATATTGATGTCCTTATGCTGTGTAGAAAGTTTAAACGAATCCTGACTTCAATTTTTTGAGTTATTGCCATTTTTAGAAAATGCCAAAATTCATAAAAATACCCAAGGCTATAGCCCATGATTTTTTCTGAAAAATGGCTCCAAAATTACCCCCAATTTTTATTACATTTTTTGATGCATATTGATGTTCTTATGCTATGTAGAAAGTTTGAGCCAATTCCGAATTAAATTTTTCGAGTTATGGCCATTTAAAAAAATACATGGCTCCGAAATCACCCCCAATTTTTATTACATTTTCTAATACATATTAATGTCCTAATGCTATATAGAAAGT
The DNA here is from genome assembly GCF_000090795.2 of Amphimedon queenslandica. Lineage (NCBI taxonomy): Eukaryota > Metazoa > Porifera > Demospongiae > Haplosclerida > Niphatidae > Amphimedon > Amphimedon queenslandica. The sequence continues at coordinate 1,184 of NW_003551877.1, read as the reverse complement.
TTGAGCTGATTTTGACTTCAATTTTTTGAGTTATACCGCCATTTTTAGAAAATGCCAAAATCCTGAATAATACCCAAGGCTATATATAGCCCATGGTTTTTCTGAAAAATGGCTCCAAAATCACCCCAAAATTTTATTACATTTTCTGATACATATTGATGTCCTTATGCTATGTAGCAAGTTTGAGCCAATTCCGACTTCAGTTTTTCATGTTACGGCCATTTTAAGTAATGGCTTCTACTGAATTTCAGTATTATTTTTATCTGGCCACTGACTCTCATTATAATGATACAAGCTACTGTCCAACCATTTCAGGAGAAGAAGTACAATATTTGTGCCATCCTTACCTTCACTAATATGGCACTATAAACTTATTCACTGTATGTATTTTCTTCCTGGAGTCCAGAAATTGGTATAAAATTGTATACAAATCATACTTATATATATTCCGCTGGTTGCTGTGGCTTTTTGGTTGCTGAGGATTTGTTTCTACAAAGCCAAAGTCAATGGGCATACTCTTCATGATAGTGATGATGGTAGCTATGAAGAATCATTATTTGATAGAAGTGCTGGATTGTCTGCCGTACATGAAAATAGCTAAAAAAGGACTTTAGCGAAACTTTAACTGTTATTTTTTCTTACTATAACAGACTGCATGCACCGGTACAAATATTACTTGTATAGATAGAGTAATTAACGGATGTTCGAATAACATCATATCTCGGACACTATTGCTGGATCAGTTTATCTGCTACAGACTTTTCTTATATATTTTTACAAACTTTAATGATAATCCTATTAATACATGTTATAAACAAAGTGCAAGAAGTCTTCGTCTTCTTACAATTTTTTGCCAAAAGTCGAAATCGGAAATACTCATATTCGGCGAACGCAAACAATCCTCGTACAAAAGTAAATTCCCTGAATAGATAGCAATAGAAAGTAAAGAAAGAGGTTGAAGCTTCTCTATGAACCTTTCTCTTTTTGCAGATTTCAATAGAAAAATAGCTAGCTGCTCTCTTGCTGCAGAAACATGATAAAAGAGTGGTACAGTAGTTTACTGTCCGATACCACACCTATTATAGGTGGAGTCTTTAACAATGGCGATGGCGAGCACATGTGAGAAGTCTGACTTAAAAAGTCGGCTTTTTAGAAGTACAGGATCAACAATTGTGACCTCTTCT
>NW_003551876.1:0-2241 GCF_000090795.2 Amphimedon queenslandica | reverse complement strand
TAAATTACCAACCACTCCTACTAGATTTAGATTGACTACTATGTCATGCATGTTCTTTCTTCTGATAACTTTTGACATCAATATAATGTAGAATAATAATACATCATTAATGTTTCAAAAGTACTTTTAGCTTCTCAATGTATGGAGTCTGTCCATACATAATATAAACACATGGGACTTCAATGCCTAGCTGAACACCACGGTTAACATGTCCTCCAGTAATTTTACAGACGGCACTGTGTCCAGGTTTCATTAGGAAATAATGAAAAACTTTGCTCAAAGATAAAGGGACGTGACCAGCAACATAATCGTCTTTCATGATAGCGACAGCATATCTGTCGTGTTCATTGTTGGTTTCACGACTCAAACCAAGTACTTCCAATACAGGAGTCCATAAGTGACTGTATACATGATATCCACGAACGTGAGACTGTAACTCAAAAGAAGAGAGCGCTAATTCAGCCATAGCCAGCCAAAGACAAGACAGCAGTCGATATGAGCCTGAGGGGGTCACGTGGTATCAATTTACTGTTCCAGCTGCAATTAGCGAATATGGCCGCCGCACCTGTCAAGAGAAACGAGTTGTCTTTGAAGAGAAGGATCGAGGTCCTTGATTACATCGATAGAAACCCTGGTTGTGGAGCAAGGAAAGTAGCAACGGTTTTTGATTGTGAAGAGACTCAGATTCAATCGATCATTAAAAGTAAAGTCTCAATAAGGAACCAGTTCGAACTTATGAACTGTTCTCAAGACACTAAAAGAGCTCATAAAGCCACTTTCCCAGATATAAATGAAGCCGTTTACAAATGGTACTGTTTAGCTAGACAATAAAACATACCTGTTTCTGGGCCATGTTTGAAAGAAGCTTTAGAAATTGCCCGATCTCTCGATAAGGATACGACATTCAAGGCATCAAACGGCTGGTTGGACTGCTTCAAAAAGCGACATGGTATTCAACAGATGACTGTGAGTGGAGAATGTGGAGATGTCAGTGAAGCTACGGTTACTGGGTGGCACGATAGGGTGAAGTCTCTGATTGCTGGTTATTCTCCCGAAGATATATGGAACACAGATGAAACTGGTTGTTTCTACCGTGCACTTCCTGATAAATCTCTCTCTGATAAAGCTAAACAATGTAGAGGAGGAAAGAAGGCCAAGGAGAGGCTAACCATCTCTCTTTTTGCCAACGCAGCAGGTGGGAAAGAAGCACCAATAGTAATTGGTAAGTCTGCTAGTCCCAGGTGTTTTAAAGGCCTAAGAAATAAGAAATGTCCACATGGATTACCATACTACGCCAATAAAAAAGCGTGGATGAACATAGATGTCATGGATGAAGTCATTTTACAGCTAAATAAAAAAATGGTTAGAGAGAAGCGAAAATACTTCTATTTATGGATAATGTGTCTTCCCACTCTCCTAATTTAAAGGATAAGTTTTCTAACGTCAAAGTCATCTTTCTTCATGCTAATACCACTTCAAGACTACAACCTCAAGATGCAGGCATTATAAAAAATTTTAAAGTTAAGTATATGAAGAAAGTACTTAAATATATGCTAGCCAGAGTAAATGAGGAGGATGACACCACTGCTTCTACTATTTGTAAATCGGTTGATATTTTAATGGCTATACGATGGATAAAAGAAGCTTGGGAAGAAGTAACCGAGCAGACTGTCACCAAATGTCTTCGACACTGGTATTACTAAGGCACTGCTTGTGAGGCTGAGAATGATACCGATGACGACCCATTTGCTGAGTTGGATGAATTGGTTACACAAGTAGGTACTACTGATGGTATCTCAGCTGAGCAATATGTAGATGATGAATCATATCTTTCAACCAGCCTTGGTATAGATATTGACGACACAACTGCTGATTGGAGATGCAATTTGAGATCTGCTGTTGTTAGTTAGATGTCGTCATCACAAAGCAATGAAATAATGCATACTGGAAGTTGTGTAGTCCTAGATGGTGATACATGTAGCAGCGATGAATCTCAAGATGAAGATGTTTCATCTAGTATCACTTCGTATGATGAAGGCATGGCAATAGCATATAACCTAATCCTTTTTTAGTCGAAAAAGGGCACGAAAAAGCTGCTGAGTTACAATCACAAGTTCTCTCGACATTACAAGACGAAAAACTAAAGATAAAACTAACATCTCAGTTACACCAAACTACTCTTAGAGACTTTTATTGATAACTAGATCTATATATATATATATACAGTATATAAAAGAGTTG
>NW_003551875.1:0-2241 GCF_000090795.2 Amphimedon queenslandica | reverse complement strand
ACAGTACATGTATCTGTAATATATATATATTGTACATACTGTGCTCTCTCTCCTTTGTATACTGTACAAGATGATTTATAGGCAAGGAATTAACATTGGCAATTATAAAATCCACCAATTATGCCAAATATGCCTATATGCCAAATACTGCATATAAGAGTTATAATTCACTAGAAATAAATTTCGCTAATTTCATATTTTGATTAAATTTGTGAAATTAAATTCCACGAAAAAGACCTTCTGCAGCCATTTTTTAGGAAAAATGGCTGCAGAAGGTAAGATTTGCAAAAATTTACAATGTATACTCCCTTTACGGTATTACTCTCACCAATAAATCATCTTGTATGGTTATCCATTTCTTTTCTTTGTCCTCTCCGCCCTCTCTCTCTTTTTTGTATTTTCTGTATATTTCTTTTATTTTCATTCATTTGTTCTCTTCCTTTCTCTTTCAGGTACTGATTAATCTCTAATGTCTTTAATAAAACAGAAATGTGACCTGGCTTTACCTTATGCTGGAGCTTTCCTTTAAAAGAATGACAAGTACATTATATTATAATACATACATGTGTACATTAGCAACCTATCCATTACTTTTAATACACTTATCTATTTTATTCTAAATACACAAGTATTATTATTATTGGGCAAAGCATACTAGCTCAAGTAGAGTATGTAACTCTGTTTGTACACGTACGTCATCCTGATTTATCTGTATGAAAATTTTCCACTTATTAATAACCTAGTCTTAATTTTATACTTATATGCTTGTTTCAGTTTTTGTTGATGTTTTTCTTGTAGTAATGAAGCTGATGATATCACTAATCTTGATGGTGTACGTGTATACAATATTGGTACATTTGTACAGATCACTGAGTTTTAAGAGTTCAATAATAGAATGAGATAAATAATACAAGGACACAGACGGTGAGTGAAACTAAGTACATGTACATATTATATTGTATTATAATACAGTGTATGGCATGGGGTATGACATTTCCTGGTACATACATGTATACAGGTACTTACCGTAGGGCGCCTTTTTTTGAGGGCTATAGGTTTCGATTTCGTGAATTTATTATTTATGCTGTCTACCACCATCTTGTACTATATTGATTTGATTTTCGCGGAAGTAATTTTCACAAATTATAAAGAAAACCACAAAATTCATGAAATTTACAGCCCTCGAAAAAAAGTTGGTGTTTTGTAGAAAGTTTAAGCTCGTTCCGATTAAAATTGGATTTTAAAAGAATTTTTAAAGTTGCTCAAAAATCAGACTAAAGACCCTTTTTAGTCCAAGTACATTGGCCAAATTTTATCAAAAATGAAAAGTAAAGAATTCACCATTTTTATAATTTTTCCTGGTACATCTACATAAATTTGCTCATTTAAAAAATGGTTGTAACTTTAAAATTTGATCTCAGAATTGGCTCAAACTTCTACACAGCATAAGGACATCAATATGTATCAGAAAATGTAATAAAAATTCACTCTTATTTTAAAATGGCTGTAACTTAAAAAATTAAGCTCAGAATCACCTCAAAAGTTCTACACAACATAAGGACATCAATACTATGTAACAGAATATATAATAAAAATTTGAGATATTTTTAGAGCCATTTTTTGAAAATTTGGCTGGCTTTTTAATGGTTGTTACTTAAAAATTTGAACTCAGAATTGGCTCAAACTTTCTGCATAGCATAAGTACATCAATATCTATCAGAAAATGCAATAAAATTTTGGGCTGATTTTGGAGCCATTTTTGGAAAGAAGCATGAGCTATTATAGTACAGGTAAATTTTTCAGAAATTTTTAAAATGGCCATAACTTTAAAAAATTTGAACTCAGAAATGACTCAAACTTTCTACATGTACATACTTAAGCACATCAATATGCATCAGAAAATGTGATAAAAATTTGATGTGTTTTTGGAGCCATTTTTTGAATGAACCATGGGCTATAGAACAGAGAAATTTTCAGAAATTACCATATAGCTCCAAATTTTGTCAAGTTTGTCTAGTATTTTTGCTTGATGAAATTTTTAACTGACTAAATTTTTTTCCACATGGGTAGTATGTGGATAAATAACAAAAATGACAAAAATTTTATTGACAAAAATTTAATTTAACAAAAAATTATGATTTTGACAAAATTTTTGACTGACAAAAATTTGAGCTATATGGTGGCTCATTTTTGAAATGGCCGTAATTGAGAAAATTTGAGCTTGGAATTGGCTTAAACTTT
>NW_003551874.1:0-2241 GCF_000090795.2 Amphimedon queenslandica | reverse complement strand
ACATGTACATAATGTATTGGGTTTAATGAACTACTTGTACATAATGTATTGGGTTTAATGAACTACATGTACATAATGTATTGGGTTTAATGAACTACATGTACATAATGTATTGTATCATATGTGACCATAATTGACAAAAGGTACCTTATGGCGGGTAGTGAAATTTGTCTTTCTAGCCTAAGAAATCCAACTTCCTGAGCCCCATTTATCATAAAATTACTCCACAGGATGCAAAAAGTTACCATGAAACTTTTAGAAACAATGATTGTCTAACAAAGCACTCATAGGTTGATATTTTCCATTATAACAATCAATTTTAAAATCCGCCATAAGGGCCCTTTTGTCAATTATGGTCACATATAAAGGAAGGGAAGAGGGGTAATGGGTGAATTGAGTACATCCTTTTAGCTTTGTAATAAGGTGAACTTATCCTTTTGTAATCTGATGTATACTATGTCCCAACTGAGAATGGACTGGAAGTGGAAGCAGCTGCATTGGAATTTGAAAAATGTAGCTACGTCACTAATGACGTTTTATAATGATATTCATAGAGACATGGCCGATATTTTGGCTATCTTGTTTCACTCTTAAAAATAGTATTGTTCTTCCTGATAAGCAGTACAATAGCTGCTGGAGTCATCTAGTCTTCATAAAGGCCATCATTATCAGAAGATCTCGCTCTATTAGCTTTTTAAAAGAAGAATTATCAGTTTGGGCACTCGACCACATGTGCTTATTTAAACTATGACATCACAGAACGTCATTGCGGTTAGCTTTGGTATGCCATTGGGTTTATAGGGAGAACCCAATTCTTAGGGTTCCCAAGGGCTGAGAGACCCAAGACCTGAGATCCTGAAGCGGCATTGGGCGACTAAGAGCCTGTGAAAGTCTTGTTTTTATCCTACATTCCTATAAAAAGTTATTCCAGTTTTTCTTGGTCCAAACTCAATTGGGACATAGTATACCACCTTATAGTAACTAATACACACATACCACAAGTACATGTAAATGCATTAGTATAGGTATGTACATTAGTATAAGGTATATTAGTACATAAGGTATGTACATTAGTAATTAAGGTTTATGTTGTTATATTCAATAGGTGTTAGTTGATGAATCAGCTCATAAGCCAGTGTATGCTGATCTGGCTATTGCTGCTAAAGGGAAGAGACCACAGGCAGCACCAACACAAGAACAACCAGTGGTATATGCATCAGTTAACAACAAAGTAATGATAATGTACATGTACATGTAATGGTATCTTATACATCCTCTCTCTCTCCCTCTCCTCCTAGTCTGTTCCTCCTCCCATTCCTCCTCCAGCTGCTCCTCATAAAGTATTGTATGCTGATCTATCAATAGCAGCTGGTAAGAGAACACCAAAGAATAAACCACCCACTGAGGAAAGAGTAGTCCATGCAGCAGTCAATGGAAATGTAAGCCAATACACATTATACTTTATGGAGTGACGCAACCTTTATCTCTCTCCCCCTCTCTCTCCCTCTCCCCCTCTCCTCAAGAGGAAGTCCACTACTCAAGAGCTGATCATGGATAGGTTAGGTGGTCTGGATATTCCTCCTCCAATACCACCAAAACCAAAACCTTGAAACCAACACAAAGTCATGAATCCTCCCTGTCTCCAGTAGTATAGAATGGACATACTTTAGTATAATGTATTGTGAAACGATTAACTCTATCTTGTATTCTCTCTCCCTGTCTTTCATTATGTCATGGGTATATAGTGTATATTCTTTTGTAATTTTTAGTTCATTCTAATCAACAGAACCAACAATGTATAAAGTATTATAAAGTTATAGTTAAGGGCAGCAATATTAACGATTCATCTACTCGAAACAATTTTACTGGGAACAATCCTAATATTATAACTATTGATGATCTTGAAGTTGATACAATATTGGATGGATCATCATCAATAACCACACCTAGTCCTACCAATCCTGATTTGAAGTAGCTTCATTCCTTTATTCAAGTGATCTGAGCATGAGCAGTACACAGTACTGGGAACACCTATACCATGCACCTGAACATGAGCAGATGCATTTACTGCAATAAATGAGGAACTATATACACTTGAATCATTTCAAAATATTACCGAAACTGAGTCTTTTGAAGAAGACTATATAATAAAAGTGTAGCCTGAATATAGGCTCTGCTGGAAGGCTAGAGTTATAGTAACGGATTCAGCCAATGGCTTTGCATTTGATGCTGCTTACATGT
>NW_003551873.1:0-2242 GCF_000090795.2 Amphimedon queenslandica | reverse complement strand
AATGTAAACAGTAACAGTATACAGGTTGATTTGAATTCCAGTCCTTGTCAAGCTCACGTACAGTCTAGTAAAATGTCAAAGATGTTCATCTTTATGTTGTTTTTCTTGTGTTTAATAGTTACCATTGATGAAGGAGAAGGATCTTATTGTATGGCTAGTACTGGATATAAACATCAACCATCACTGTATATAAGGACATGCTGTAACAGCAGTAACTTAGGACAGGCTTTTTCTATCAAAGAAACTGGTATAACACAATATATTTTCTGTCCTAATGAATACTCAAAGTCTTGTCCAAAAGGTACTGCACTAATAGTAGAAGTGTTTAATTCTTATATCATAGATGATTGTAAGAGCCTGTTTGAGGATGGTATTACTACAAGTGGTGTTTATACTGTTAATCCTGATGGAGGGACTCCATTTGAAGTTAGTTAAAAGTAATTTATAATTATACACTATTGGATCACAGGTATACTGTGATATGGAGACTGATGGTGGTGGATGGACTGTATTTCAGAGGAGACAAGATGGATCTGTTGATTTCTATAGGAACTGGATTGACTATGAGAATGGATTTGGTGACCTTACTGGTGAGTTTTGGTTAGGATTGAGCAAGATTCATCGTCTTACTAAAGAAGGATCAAACACACTAAGAGTGGACCTGGGAGACTTTGAGGGGAACACAAGTTATGCTAACTACTCTACATTTAATGTTAGTGATGGTAGTACTGAATATATACTAACAGTAGGAGGATACTCTGGTACTGCTGGGGATAGTCTAGCCTATCATAATGGAAGTAGATTCACTACAAGAGATAATGACAATGATAATGATCAAGGTAACTGTGCTCAGTTCGACACTGGTGCCTGGTGGTATAATAGCTGCGCTGATTCAAGTCTTAATGGCCGTTATTTTAATACTGCAACTGATAATACTCAAGGAATTGTTTGGTGGCATTGGAAAGGAATTACTACTCTCAAGTTCACAGAGATGAAAACTCGTCGTAACAATTAAATACTGTCCCCCACACACATAAGTGTGTTTACATTGTGCTGATATATTATTATGTCATTTCAATATTACAGTCTGTCATACCTTGTAGTGATTATTAATAATTATTAACTATTGACTTTATTAATGATGTAGGTATGTGTGGGTGGGTAACATGAAACTATTATTAATTTATTATACCATTGAGCATGTACATATGGTTCAAAATGGTGGGGTTTATTTTGGGTAATGCCTATCCTATTTAAATACCAAATTCGTCAAAATTTACCACCTGCAAAATTACCAAAATGACTCAAAATTCTATTGATGAAATTGGAAAATACCATATAACTGGTAATTTTCAAGAGGTAGCATTTTGGCGAATTGTTAAATAAATTTTAGTGATTGGCAGGTTCTAAGGAATCAGTTAAGAGTCTAATAAGGAGAGCAATGGTCATTGTGGTCAATGCATTTTATTATTCACAGGATACCAAAATATATTTTATAACTAGACGAATGTAAAACATTAAGAGGGTGTAACATTAAGGGACTCCACCCCCAGCCATGCTATCATGAAGATGAAGTTATTTAACTTTAAAAATAGTCAGATGATCCTATACTGCCTGAACATACTGACTCACTTCATCAGTATAGGGCTTTGCCTGATTAACAGTAATAGAAGCTTAGAACTAATACTTAGTTAGAAGAACTACTAGAAAGGATCGGTTAAAAGGCCTAGTGTGAGCAATTACTGTGTAACTAAGAAAAAAAATGTGGCAAGGAATTTAATAAAAATTTTAAATGCAAACAGTAGCCATAAAAAGGTAGCTTTTTATGGCTACTAGATATGGCTACTTTTTATGGCTTTTTATGGCTACTTTTTTAACTAGACAAATGTAAAACATTAAGGGGCTCCACCCCTAGCCATGCTAAAGATGAGGTTGTTAAACTTTAAAATAGTTAGACAATTCTATACTGCCCGTACATACTGACTCACTTCATCAGTATAGGGCTTTGCCTAAGCTTAAAACTACTATTTAGTTTAGAAGAACTACTATAAAGGATCAGTTACAAGGCCTAATGTGAGCAATTATTGTGTCATAAGAAATAAAATGTGGCAGGAAATTTAATAAAAATTTCAAATGTAAACAGTAACAGTATATAGGTTGATTTGAATTCCAGTCCTTGTCAAGCTCACGTACAGTCTAGTAAAATGTCAAAGATGTTCATCTTTATGTTGTTGCTGCTGTG
>NW_003551872.1:0-2242 GCF_000090795.2 Amphimedon queenslandica | reverse complement strand
AAGCAAGGAATGGAAAACACAATACGAGACAGCTAAGGAACTATTTGGCAAAATGGCAATCACAGAGAAGAATAACACATAATGATAACTGTAATGTAAATAAAAACTAATTTAATTGTGTTGTATGCACAATGAGGCAGAATACAACTGATCACTGATAATTAAAAAGAAGAACTGCCTCAACAGAAAAGTTTCTTCTGGACCTCTGGTAGTGAAAACCTTAACCTGATCTTGTGCACAATATCTGTGTTTGCACTTTGCACCCAGCCCAGCCATAAATCCATAAATACTTACTGGGTATGTTTGTGTCATTATCACAAAGACTCAACCTTGCAATTTTAATTTATGATCAATGTGTGATGGTCCTGATGAAATCATAGATATTACTCTATGATGGATGTACCATTTATTTCATGAGCTCCGCCCTTAGCTTTGGGTGGCCTATAGGGTGGTCCTGGGTGGGGTCGTTCTGACGTTCTCACAGCTTAGTCTGCTGACTATAGTACTCATGGCCTCTCTCGAGGAGGTAAGGGGTAATGGATTGGTAGCATTAAAATCTCTTTTATCTTTTTGTTTAGGATTATGATTTTGTGACTGAGGCATGTGGTTCAAAATCTGTAATAAAACAGGCGAAAGATATTGAGAAAAAATTACGAGATGTGTTAGGTGAGAATGAGAAGTTGAAGTGTCTCAATGAGAGAAAAGAAGATCAATTGAAACAACTAAGTACAAGACTAGAGGAAAAGGATAGAGAGCTGGAAGAAAGAGTTATACAATTAAAGGTAAAATACGAGGAAGTGATGAATAAAGATAAGGAACTTGAGCAATTACGAGGAACAGTAGATAGTCATCTGCAGACGGTCAAATCCAAGGAGTGTGAAATTAAAGAGTTAAAGGAGACGGTTAGAATAATTTCACGATAATATTCTAATTAGTGATCTTTCATAGAAAGCATCAGTAGAAACGACATTAATCAAATTAACGACATAAATCTGATTTAGCATCATAGCTAAATGATGCCAAATATAAGATTCATGAGCTAACACAACAAATTTCTGATTTTAGCATAGAGGTATGTGAATACATTATTCACTTTATCTTCTGAATTATACTTTGACGTTTTTCTGTACTGCTATAATAAAATAACAGTTTTTATAGGTTTCAAGATTGACAGAGGATAAGAAAAAATTGAAAGACGATAAGAAAAAATTGCTTGAGGAAAGAAATAGACTAACTGATGAAAGAAATAGACTAACAGAAGACAGAGACAGGATAGCAAGTGAAAGAAATAAATTAGCTAGGAAACTTAGGAAAATAAGTAAAGGATCAGAAGCAGATGAGTCAGAAGATGAAGAAAAGCAAATCCTTGTAACTCAAGTAAATGCTTACAGTAGAGAATGTGACAAACTAAAGGGGCAAGTCGAGCAACTACAAACTCAGGTTAGTTGATACTCATGTGACTGGTATCATTATCTCTATACCACAAAATGATAATAAATGTATTGTAACTAAAAGCATTGCTATACTGTTACATCATGCTGTATGCACTAGGTGACAGAGCACAGGCAATCTCTTGCAAGTGTAAAAGATCAGCTACAAACTCAAGTTAGTTGATACTCATGTGACTGGTATCATTATTTTATGTTATCTAAGCCACAAATTACAATAACAATACTGATAGCATTTGTCCTATAATTCCAGAAATTGTACAAGTACAAGCTTGATTGTTACAAAGGTGTTTGCTACATGTAGGCATCAAAGCTCACTGAAGAGCTTCATGAAGAGAAGCATTCAACACAAAAACTTCAGTCAAAATTAGAAGAAGAGAAGGAAAAGTGTAAGGAATTGCAACTTAAATGTGATGGACTTCAACTTAAATATGATGAACTTAAGCATAAAATGCTTGAAGCTAACGAAGTTAGTAAACTTATATTAGTATTGTAGTAATAGTAGTCTATAGTTAAGGTCATTGATTGAATGTTTTTAGACTCTTTTATTGAAAATGAATAATCTAAAGATTGAAAAGGAAGCATTGGAAACTAAATATAAAGAAGCCTCTAGTGAAAAAGAAAAGTTGAAAAATGAGTATGAAGAACTCCGTACTACAAGCAAGGAATGGAAAACACAATATGAGACAGCTAAGGAACTATTTGGCAAAATGGCAATCACAGAGAAGAAAGACAGTGGACCAAAATCATCATCAGGAGAAGAATCAAGTCATCATTACTACACACCTCATGCA
>NW_003551871.1:0-2242 GCF_000090795.2 Amphimedon queenslandica | reverse complement strand
TAAAGGAGAGAAGTGTACACTGTATGAACTGTAATAGTAAAAGAGAGTGAGGGAGAGAAGGAGAGAGAGAGCCTAAAAGAAGTTTACTATATGTACTATGATGGTAAGAGACCAGAGAGATAGAGAGAAAGATGTATATTATGCTATAATGGAAGAGAGAGGGAGGTGAGAAAAAAAAAGAAAGGGTATAATAGTCTAATAAAGAAAGGGTTAGGTTGTATCAAAATGCTGCTTTGTTATGCATCCTGAGGCTATTTCCTTGCAGTTTGTACAATCTTAAGTTATAGCCTCATCCCGGCCTGTTTTCATTTCTACTCACTAACAAAGTACAAATCTCTTTAGCATAACATCCACAATCAAATGTTATGACAAAGCCATACCCCATCACGCGAGTCATCAATGAGACTAACTCTACTATCAATTACAGCATCTTGCATTAAGATTATACATGCACGTACATGCATAACGGCGACTTCATAAATGATATTTCTCTCATGTTGTTTATCGAATCCCTACTCTGCTCCATTCTGGCTTCCCATGCAATTAGCTTGGTGTGTCATATAGCACGTTAGCTGGATGGACCCGTTCCTCATTCCCTTGTGCAGAGAAGCTTAAAGGCGCTTTTTAAAGTTATTTGATTATTAACTCAACTATGACAGACCTGCATAATAATATATATTTATATACATGTATGTGGGTATGATTCTAGTGCATGATATGTTAGATATTATACTGTGTATTGGCTGCTCATGGAGTGTATGTATGCTATGATAAGGCCTTCCCACCATTTAACAAGTCCAATCTTATTAACCTTTCTCCATGTTTACCACACATATAGAGTCATGCTGTGTAAACACTGCTTTGTGAGAGCCACCTGGTACTGGAACACCTCCCCCACTATCCCTCATTCACCCGGCCTGCCTGTTTATACAATCATAGATAACTTAAAGATTTTTGTCTTAATTAACTTACTTGTACAGCAATTATTTATATAAGCAATTTCACCTGCTTCTATTTTGGTTGCTGTTTAATTCTTATTTGCACACGCATTTTTAAGGATTTATAAAAATAAATAATGTACTTTTTTGCATCTCTTCCCTCCCCCCATATATACATATAGATCAAGATAATCCTGATTCTTCCAGACCTCCGATGGCCATCAAAGAAGAGTCTTACATTGAGTCCGATGACCGTGGTGAGGAGGACTATGGGCCAAGTGACGAAGAGAGTGACTCAAACTCTACCACGGATAAAGACGCTGAGCCAAAGAAGCCGAAAAGAACAAGGACAGCTTACAGCAACAGCCAATTGGACCAGCTGGAGTTGATATTTGCCACCACACATTATCCTGATGTGTTTACTAGGGAAGACCTTTCTAGGAGACTTGGCATTAGAGAAGACAGGATTCAGGTACGTGTGGAGTAGAGTATTATCTAACAACCAATTTCATCAAAAATAAAAAGGAAAGGATTTTCTATTTTTTATATTTTTTCTGATGCATATACATGCACTTATGTTGCTTTGACAGTTTGAGCTGATTGCAATCAAAGTTGGATTTTTTAACGAATTTTTAAAGTTACTCTACAATCGGGTGAAAGTCCCTGTATTGGTCAAATTTTGCTAAAATTTAGAAGAAAAAATTCTCTTTTTTATTATTTTTTTTGGTATGCATTTTTGGTAGAAATTTGACTTTTCATTATAAAAATTAGCTTTGAGGTGATGACATCTTGATGTTACTAAAAGTTAAATCACAGCACAATTTTAAAGCACAAAATTTTTCTACCCCACTAATTCCTGATCTATATTTTTATTCACAGGTTTGGTTTCAGAATCGTCGTGCTAGGTTCCGAAAACAAGAGCGTACAGGAAGCATCAGCTGTAGAAGTCGCTATCGCCAAAAACGACTCGAGAAACTCCAACACAACTTCATGCCTTCCTCTGCTGGCTACCCGCCCACACACTACCCACCAAGTGTCGTGGGTGGGGGAAATACCCTAAGCCTAGTTTCATCGCCAAGTGTCTCAACCACGTCTCCAGTTTCTTATGATTTCTCACAGAGTCAAGGGTTCTCGTTTCAGACCTCGTTTTATCCTGTCACGCCAAATTATCGTTCTTATTCCACTGGGACCGCTTTTCAGTATCCAGGGGGTCTGGCGTCTCTTTTTCAAACTGCCCCCTTCGACTGCCGAGGGAAAGTAGATGGGTCATATTACATTTAGCTCTCATTACATTTTTCACTCTC
>NW_003551870.1:0-2242 GCF_000090795.2 Amphimedon queenslandica | reverse complement strand
CAAAAACAAATTGTTATCGGTGCCGGGAAGGTTTTGGTGGAGATACTAGATGTAGAGGTAACCTAATGTAGTCCATTATAATGTACAATATAATTGTTATATTCTAGCATGTGACAGTGCTTGCAATACTGGATTAGAAAGATGTACTGGATCAGGATCTGGTGATTGCTGTCTTGTATTCTTACCTAATGGAGACTGTAGTGATGATTGCTCATCCTTTGGTGTGGATTATGCTGCTAGTGAAGACACTGATTATAAATGCAGTGAGTACAGTATACAGTAGTTTATAATTATCTTTATTGTTCTTAATAGTTTGTAATTTAACCTGTGCTCTTGGTCATTCACCAAACAGCAACTGCACTGAATGTATATTCAATGATATTTGTGATATTAGCAATCCTTGTTTGAATGGAGGAGAGTGTACATCATTTAGTGGCATGAACAATTATACATGTAACTGTACAGGAACTGGATATCAAGGGATTAACTGCTCAGGTATAATGTGAAATAATGTTATTATTAATTATTATCAGATACAGTGTCTCTACCTTCATCAGTTGCATCTCCTACACCAGCTGTTTCACCTTCAGTTGTTTTAATAAATACAGTAACACCTAATCTTTTTCCTTCGTCCTCTTCGGATGTTACAACAGCACCAGTTACATTGATAATAGTAATAATAGCAATAGTGATTGGTCTCCTGCTCCTACTAATAATAGGAGGACTGATTGCATTCAGTGTTTATTCTTATGCTACAAAAGGGAAGAGGAAAACTTTCCCTCTCAAAGAGGTAAGTGAAGTATCATCATTATCATTTAACTATTATCACAAATATTAATTCTTACAGAGGATAGGATGGAGAAAGAAGCCAGAAATAGTTTGAAAAGACGTTTCAGCTAATTAAATGTTGCTAAATCAATTGGAGTATAATATTTAATTGTGCTAACAACAAAAGTGATGAAATGATTAATGAAAAGTGATGTAATGGAAATAATAAGTGATACTTGTTAATCAATTTTGCTGGATTTCTTGATTGCAGTCAGCTTAAAAATGAGCTTGTTTTTTCTTGATCACCAGCAGTATTTATCATGTACTATCACATTAATTAGATTCACGTGTGACTGTACTTGCATGGTACTTGCTCTTTATACATTAAATATATTTATTATTATCATATTCATGGTGCTTGTGCACTGTTGTTGTCATTAAAGTTGTTGCTATGCTAGCTCAGTAGGTTAGGGAGTGGTTCACATTTGCAGTCTTGATCATGATGAAGTTACTTGTGATAGTTGTATCTCTTTTCTTTAGGTTTGCTGCTTCTCAACATTGTCCTCTACCAACTATAGCAGAGATAGAGACTGTTTTGCCTCCTTTACTAATCATTTCTGATGGTGATCAGTCTTACTCTCCTAATGTAACTGAGGGATCAGTTCAATATGTCTGTCTAGCTCAAGGGGACACTATCAATACTTATGAAGCCATAGCTCTTATAGCTAACTTTACTCGTAACCCAGGAGAATCTGAACGAACTAGGATACTTGATATGGAGTGTAGCAGTGGTACATGGACTGGAAGGACTGGTAGTTTAGATCCTCCTCCTGCTAGTGTTGTTGGTGTTCCTCCAAGAACTAATTGTTATCGGTGCCGGGAAGGTTTTGGTGGAGATACTAGATGTAGAGGTAACCTAATGTATAGTCCATTATAATGTACAATGTAATTGTTATATTCTAGAATGTGACAGTGCTTGCAATACTGGATTAGAAAGATGTACTGGATCAGGATCTGGTGATTGCTGTCTTGTATTCTTACCTAATGGAGACTGTAGTGATGATTGCTCATCCTCTGGTGTGGGTTATGTAGCTAGTGAAGACACTGATTATAAATGCAGTAAGTATACAGTATACAGTAGTTTATAATTATCTTTATTGTTCTTAATAGTTTGTAATTTAACCTGTGCTCTTGGTCATTCACCAAACAGCAACTGCACTGAATGTATATTTAATGATATTTGTGATATTAGCAATCCTTGTTTGAATGGAGGAGAGTGTACATCATTTAGTGGCATGAACAATTATACATGTAACTGTACAGGAACTGGATATCAAGGGATTAACTGCTCAGGTACTATAACAATAATGCTATCATTAATATTATAATTCATTAGATATAATGTATTCAACATCTTCAATACAAGGAATGCCTCAACCTTCATCAGTTACATTAACTAGACCAGCTTCTCATC
>NW_003551869.1:0-2242 GCF_000090795.2 Amphimedon queenslandica | reverse complement strand
ACACACACACACACACACACACACACACACACACACACACACACACACACACACATGCACACACACACACACACACACACACACAATTCACTAGTCTTAGAGAAATGCAAATGTAGGATATTACACTTTTAAATGTCATTGAAGGTATCATATACATTGCTTTTCAATTCCCCAATCAAGTATACATGCATAGTGCTCAAACAATGTTTGATATGACAGTTGTTGCTTTTATCAACAATTTTTCTATGTTGTAGAGTTATAAAAAAGAGATAAATAAATACCTTAGATTTCATTTCACGTTTTAGCTTTTCCTGTAGTTGAATGACCTAACAACAAAAAATGAACAACTCATTTATGTGGGCAATCTGCGTATACCTCAGCTTTGTGTTTCTCTTGATTCTGGGCCACTAATCCTTTCTGTTTATCCACCTCCCGACTGTAAGCATTGACTTGTGCTGTTAGAGCCTGCATCTCTTGCTTTATTTCTATCACTCTCTCTGTCTCTCCTTGTTCCAATTCTTTGATTCTCTATTTCAAATAAAATTTACATTTCAAATTATTGATTAATACTTTTTCCAGTCTTTTCTTTTCCTTAGTTAAGCTAGAAAGTTGTTCTTTTGCTTTCATTAATTCTCCTTTTGTTTTTTCTACTTCATCTGTCATAGATGCAATGAGTTTGATATGTTCCTATAAAGACAAAATAAAAATAGTTCATACAGGCAAAACTCACATGTTTTTGCAATTCATGATACTTTCCTTGTGCATTGATAAACTTCTCTTCTTCAGTTAATTTCTGTTTCAAATACTCACAGTGAGCTTGCAAATCAATAAATGATTGATGTAACTTCTGCTGGTCATTTCTTTCAGTTTCAAAGTCATGCTTGTATATCGCACTCTAAAATGAATGATATCGTATAGGGGTATATTTCACGGGGATTTAATTTTGCTAATTTCACGGTTTTAAAAAATTCGTGAAAATTTTTATTTATGAAAATTATTTTTATCACACTAATAATGGTCAGTAGAAGAAAAAAGCAAAAATTTTTTCTTGTGAATAGGTTAAAAGGTGATTTTCATGAAATATTTTCCCCAGGAAATATACCCTCTATACGGTAATACCGTATAGCCGCTTAATTTCGAGGGTACAACTTTCGCCGTTTTCATGGATTTTCTGTATTCACAAAAGTTAATTCCGTAAAATTATCTGTATTGCCCATAAACACGTGTGCTTTAAAATAAGAACCACGAAAGTTAATTCGCGAAAAAAGACTTGTGGCCTGATTCGCGAAAGTTTATTGCCTTGAAACTTTGTGGCTATATGGTAACTAAAGTTATGAAATTTACACGTACATACCAGTGCTTCTTCCACTTGTAATTTCTCAGCTAGTTGATCAATCTGCTTTTGTTTAGCTTCCAATTGTTCGTTAGCCCTCATCATTTGTTGATCAAGTGCTTGCTTCATCTGAGACACTGTTTCACTTCTTACTTCAACCGCTTGTTGTAGACTAGCTATCACTTCATCTTTCTCTTCCATATTTTTGGCAAGCTTATCCTTCACTTTCTGTAACTGATCCCTGGTGTCTTGTACTTCACTTTCTTTATTTATTCCATCTTCAGTGAGCTTTTTATTAGTAACTTGCAAAGTCTCAATATCCTAACAAAATTAATAACAATAATAAATAAATAAAAATAAATGATTTACTTGTTTCTGTTTATCAACCACTTTCTCTTGTATTTTTCCAATTTCATCATGCTTTTTCTATCAAAAATATGAGTATCATAATAATTATTTTAACAATAAAACCTTGAGTTCTTCTAATTTCTGTAATTAAAAAAACAATAGAAAAGGCACAAAATTATAAATTTCCTTACCAATCTTTTATCAGTTTCAATTTTTGTAATAGTATCATGTAGCACCTTCAATTCACTTCTTA
Source organism: Amphimedon queenslandica (assembly GCF_000090795.2). Taxonomy (NCBI): domain Eukaryota; kingdom Metazoa; phylum Porifera; class Demospongiae; order Haplosclerida; family Niphatidae; genus Amphimedon; species Amphimedon queenslandica. The sequence continues at coordinate 308 of NW_003551869.1, read as the reverse complement.
GAGTAGACTCTATATTATATTGTTTCTTGATTACTACTTTCAACTTCTCCATGTCAGCATCATAATTTCTTTGTAGTCGCTCTATTTCACTCGAACAAGCTTCAAACTTTGCCTGTTGCTCATTACGTTGATTAGAAACCCTGTATTAATGGAATAATAATAATAAATACATGTAGACTGCGTTCCATATACCTTAAAATTTCATCTTCTTTTTCTTTTAATTGAGATTTAAAATCATCTTCTTGCTTTTTAAGCTCTGCCCTTGATTGCTCAATGTCTCTAGTAAGTGCTTCAATTTGCCATCTCTC
>NW_003551868.1:0-2242 GCF_000090795.2 Amphimedon queenslandica | reverse complement strand
CACAATGACTCAGCAGCACATTCCGTCTCTTCACGGCATACATACCCAGCAGTGGCATTCTGACAACTGGACACAACAACCATCAGTTGCACTAGAAATAATAATAATAATAATAATAATAATAATAATAATAATAATAATAATAATAATAATAATAATAATAATAATAATAATGCAACATTTCTTGATGAATATACATGTACAGTACATGTAAGTTGTGTAGAAAGTTTGAGCTCATTTCAATTGAAATTAGATTTTTTTACTAATTTTTAAAGTTGCTCCAAAATCGGACTAAAGTCCCTGTACTATATTTTCAGAATTTTTATGTTTCCTTAAAATGGCTCTAATAAAAATTTGGGGTAATTTTTGAGCAGTTTTTTGGAAACAACCAAGGACTATAGCCTTGGGTATTTTTCAGAATTTTGGCATTTTCTTAAAATGGCCGTAACTTGAAAAATTGAAGTCGTAATCAGCTCAAACTTTCTACACAGCATAAGGACATCAATATATATCAGAAAATGTAATAAAAACTTGGGGTGATTTTTGAGCAGTTTTTTGGAAAAAACCAAGGACTATAGCCTTGGGTATTTTTCAGATTTTTGGCATTTTCTTAAAATGGCCGTAACTTGAAAAATTGAAGTCAGAATCAGCTCAAACTTTCTACACAGCATAAGTACATCAATATGCATCAGAAAATGTAATAAAAATTTGGTGTGATTTCGGAGCCATTTTTTGGGAAAAACCATGGGCTATAGCCTTGGGTATTTTTCAGATTTTTGGCATTTTCTTAAAATAGCCGTAACTTGAAAAATTGAAGTCGTAATCAGCTCAAACTTTCTACACAGCATAAGGACATCAATATGTATCAGAAAATGTAATAAAAATTTGGGGTGATTTTTTTGGCCATTTTTTGGAAAAAGCCATGGGCTATAGCCTTGGGTATTTTTCAAAATTGTCTTAAATTGATCATAACCAAGAGTACATAGTCTTGTCATAACATAGAGGCACATTGTGCATTAGACATTACCTGCATTCTGCATTAGGATTGAGTGTGCATTCACCAGCAGTACAGCACGGGTCCACTCTATTGCAATCAGTTTGATCTCCGATACCACAGTCACACCTCTCTCCTAGCTCACGTATAGCATTACCACAAAATGCACCATCATCTAATTTAATAATAATAATAATAATAATAATAATAATAATAACAATAATAATAATAATAATAATAATAATAATAATAATAATAATAATAACAGTTCTTACTAGTGAAACATGTTGATTTGGTGGTCAGTACAGAGTATATTGAGTTTATTGAACAAGGAGAGAATCGGTCATTATTGTCCTGTCTCCCGTCAGTAGCTCTAGGATACATGATGTAATTACCTCCTGAACCACCAGGAGAACACTGACTGGACTCTGGATCGTGCTATTAATAATAATAATAATAATAATAATAATAATAATAATAATAAATAAATTAATTAATTTACGGGTGATCCAAAGTTGTGTCCAAACTCATGAGCCACAGTGATAGTGACCACACCCCTGGGTTGCCTAGCACCATAGTTGAGGTAAGAAGCTATGGCAGTGTTTAATGATCTCTCTCCAATTGAGAGTCGGACCCGTCCCTCACAAATACCCCCTGAAGAACCCCCGGGGGGCTGAGCTACCCACGCCAAACCTAATACACCATCACTGAAATCACTAGAAACAAACAATGGGTAATGGCACTATGGTTCAATGGTATAATGGTGTATCGGTATATTGGTACAATATGGTATAATGGTTCAATGGTATACATATCTTACCGGTAGGTCACTAATAGTGCCAGACAGTAGGTAGAATGGTCAATCTCGGACCAAAGGTTGAGGTATCTATTAACGTCAATGTTATCACTCCTGAACTTCCCATTGTAAGAATCACGGTTGAGAATATCAGTACGGACCAGTTGAGGGGTAATGCCGTCAAACTGTCCATTTGAATCAAAGTCTGTAGTTTGAAATATGTTCTGGGAACTTGAGAATATTGTAGTCACTTCTGATATTGCCATTGTTTCTGAACCGCCCACCACATGTTGTAAGAACAAATGATCCACAGCCACAAATATCTGACAGAACCTTCCTCCACTGGCTGTGTTCACCTTCTTTGAGTTTCTCTTCACTCGTTCATTTTCATAATATTCATCGTCAGTTAGTGGGCGTGGCTTTTTATATATTGGCTGTCCTGTTGCTGAATA
>NW_003551867.1:0-2243 GCF_000090795.2 Amphimedon queenslandica | reverse complement strand
TGGTAGAATACGCCCTTAACCAGCCCCACCCAAGCTTATCTGCAAACGTAAACAATGGCTAGCAACTATTCCTCTCCTTCTCTCTTCTCTTCTCCTTTGACTATAGGTAAACCATTCAACCATGATTATCTAGATCTTTATGTTTAGAAATTAATAATTAATTTTAGACCAGCTGATAGATGTCCTAGATTTGTTGAAGAGATGTGGTTTCCCTCGGACAGGATGGCATAATCTGGGACTGAGACTAGGACTACACAAGAACACACTGGACGTCATTAAAAGAGATAGTCACACAACTAATGATTGTTTAACCGAATGTCTCTCCAAGTGGTTGTCCAGAGCTGATAATGTTGACAGTAAAGGAGGAGCTACCTTTGACTCACTGTCAGATGCTCTTAAATCCATGAATGAGAATGCTGCAGCTCACAAGTTAGATCAAGAGAGTAAGTTAATATCACTGATTGCATTAGTATTGACTGTATGTGTATTCTTTATGCCTAGAACGTGAAGCAACATATACAATGCCTCCACAAACAGCCTCCTACCCTCAGCCACCGTTTTCAACCGCAACTGTTCTCCTCATAGGATCCACTGGAATGGGAAAAAGCACCTTAGGGAACTTCCTTCTGGATCCTGATGAGGAACACATGTGTGAAAACCCAGCCTTTGCTCCAGGTAAAGGCTCCAGGCCAATGACACAAGAAGTTAAAGTTGCAAGTAAGAAGGTTCAAATAGAAGGTCATGGAAGAGTGGAGCTTACCATAATCGATACCCCGGGGTTGAATGAAAGCCCTTCTAAAGATTTATCTCACATGATCGATATCATTAAAAAGCTGAATGAGTGCAGAGAAATTAGAGCTTGCATTTTCGTTGTTAAATTCAATGCTAAAATTGATGCACAGTACAAAGCAACAATAAAATACTACAGTAAGCTCTTGCCTGACCTGTTTGAAAGAAATGTCATCATTGTAATGACTGACTTTAAAACAGACAAAGACTCAAAACAACAGCGAAAGAGGCAGTGTCTTAATGTGGAGGAAGTGAAATGCGACACAATAGATGAGCTTTGCAAATGCTCTAATAACCAAATAAAGTATATTCCGCAGCTTTTTATGATTGATTGTTTTGCCATGTATGATGAGAAAGAGACTAGCAAAAAGGAACGTGCAGCAATCCTTGACTACATCTTTGAATTGCGACCAATAAAAGTTAAAAGCCAAAAGGTCGCGAAAACAGATTACATCAAAAATAAAGATAAAGTGGAGCACCAAAAATTGCAGGAAGAAATAAAACGAAAAAATGATGCATTAAAAGAAGACTATAAACACAGTGAAGCTGCCCTCAATGATACACAGAAGAAAAAAAAAGAAATTGATGATCTAGAGAATGACATAGACAATTTTCGGGAAGCATTGCTTGATAAAAATACAGATGAAAATGTTGTGGCTGCTCATCAGTCGATAAATGTGTCAAGTTTCAAAATTGAGTCACCATATGAAATTACAAGTTACGATACATGGACAAATGGTAGCTACAACTTTACAGAGATTGTCCAAACATCTCAAATAATTCAAGGAAATGTTGTAGGAGAATTCATGCTCGGAATTTATGCATCAGTTACTGCTTACACACACAAAAAATTAAAATATCAAGATGAAATCAAAGATCTGAATGACAAAATAAAAGAGAAACAAAATAGACTTAATAAATGTACAGAAGAATGGAAAAAGTTTAAAAAGTCACACACAGATAAAGAAGAGGAAATAAAATTGCTTGAAAAATATATAAATGAAAGGAAAGCTGCTGCTAGAAGATGCCGCTTGGATTTTATGACAGTGGAGGATGCTGTAAAAAGGCTGAAAGAACTGGAAGAGGAGGAGAAGCAACAGGAGCAAGAGGAAGAGGACGATGAGCAAGAAGAGGAGGATGAGGACGGCGAGGAACTTGATGATTAATGATATTACTTTTACATTCATCATACTTTAAACATATAATCATTAGTGTGCTGCAAATAAATACAGTTAGATTAATTACTTGTATTAGATTTTATTAGCATGACTTTGATTTTGTGTTTTACAAATTTAAAGTTAAGTTGACTGTACAACTACTATAAAGAACTAACATGGTGGATTGTGCATAGATATTAGAGTTTCCTTTTAACTCATTTACGATTGCTGTATGGTGAAGCTTATGGTTGCTTAGCAACTTCAAATGAATTGTGAAGGACAAAATGCCATAGAAAT
>NW_003551866.1:0-2243 GCF_000090795.2 Amphimedon queenslandica | reverse complement strand
GCAGCAGACTATTCTGTAAATAGTTTATAGCAGCAGTATGCATCTCGACACATTAAAGTGTTACTATAGATATTAGAGTAAATGAAAGGGATATGAAACTTCATTTGAATGGGCGGATCACTCCATCAAATTATTAGGTTGCTTAGCAACTTAAGCTAGTTACCCTTTGCGCACAGTTTCTGAGTCCTTCCTATATCCTGATTTGCCTCGTTGTTAAAAGCTTACATAAGTCCAACCCTCAATCTTAGTTGGAGGTATTAAAAGACGTCTCACTTGCGACATATCCATTTTTAATGCAAAAAAAATTCTAAATATGAGTAAATTTTAACTTACAGCACTGATACCAATAATTTTTTAGTTTTTTACTTTTTTTCAGAAAATTAAAGAGCTAATGCCTAAAATAATTATGCCTAAATATTCGATACACAATTTTGGAGGGCATGCGGAAAAAAATTCTGAGATATGAGGTTTTTTTTTTAAATAAACAAAACAATGTATTTGCAAGACCCTTCGTTTTGTACCCTTACCTTTAAAATGTAATGTTAAATGAATTTAAACATGACATGAAATCAATGTACATCTGAGGGCATGCACTTGGTTTAATGCATCTTATATAATTTTAAAGAAACACCCTGGAGCATAGTAAAAATTTTATAATAATTATTTTTAATCACCACACATACATTGTGTATAGATGGGTAAAAAGAAATGCTGTAGCTCAGGGACAAAATTGAAAAAGATTGAAGGATGAGACTAGTCCAAAGTAGCATCACAGTTAGTACTAAGCAGAGTCAGCATTAGCACAGATACAAACTAGCATCACTACACTACCATCAAGATGGTCGGCAGTTGCAGACAAAGGTGATCACAATCGCAAATTGGTCTTCTGCTACATTAAAAATCTAGAATGAGAACCACATTTATCCTACATATTATCAATATTTACAGATGTATCGTACTCCCTAACAGCATTTAACTACAAAGACATAGTTTTACCACACACACCCATAACAAGTGCTGATAGTATTATCAATTTGACGTATTATAGTAATGACCTCAAGATATGTCCTGGTAACAATCTACCGAGTCATATAGATGCTGCACAGGCAAGAGGAGGAGTAATGACTAATATGGCAGGTAGACTGACAAAATTACATGCGCGTACATTATATAATTTATGCATGCAGGTTCAGTAATTGCTTCACTTCAAGAACAACCAATTTGCACAGTTCGCCATGGTCAATGCCCTCTTCTTCAGGAGACCAGTTCTATGTGCTCAACAAGTAAAGCATATCACAAAAGTCACAAAAAATACATCACAGATTTATCACAAAACCAAAACTGATGAATGAATAGAGTGCACAAAGATCAGACCTAAAAGAGAAAAATGAAAGAATTGAACAATTAGAAAAAAATGATAGAACACCATCGTTCAATTACTTTAGATGAAACTTTGCACAATGAGATGCTTCAAATAATGCAAAACAACAACAAAGTAAGATGCACATATTTAGCTGATAGCTTTCAACACATTCTGCACCCGCCAGTACATTGCAACACGCATTAAAAAAACCCAATGGTTTGCGATGGAATGTAGCAATGTTACGATGGTGTACATATTTTCATCACAAGTCATTATCTGCATATAATCTATTGAGATCAAAATGCATTCATCTCCCTTCAGAGTGTACACTGCGTGAATACACTCATGCACCCAACGTAATGTCTGGTTTCTCTGATGAGCTTAATAACCAGCTTATAAATGATATTAGTGTTGTCTCATTAGAAGAGTTTGAAAAGTATGTTGGCCTTGTTGGAGATGAGATGTATATCAAAGAAGGCTTGGTATATGAGAAATAACGCTGGATAATTAGTGGGGTGTAACGATCTTGGAGATATCAATAACCATGTCATTCGTCTAGAGCAAGAATATCTTCAGACACCAGCTACAGCTACTAGTAATGTAGCTACAACTATGACTCTCTGGTATGCGGTCTCTTCATTACTTCTAATGTTCCATATGCCACCTTTCCAATGTCCAATTTCACTGGTGAGCAGTTAGTTCCCATTATGCCAGAGGCAATTTCAAGGTTAGAGAAATTGGGATTAAAAGAAATGAGTGTAACATTTGATCATTGGTATTGGTGATGGCAGGCTTCACAGCATTAAGCACAAATTCAGAAATCCTGTGGATAATAGCAGAGAAGTATATCTTATCTCTAATATTCCACATCTCTCAAAAC
>NW_003551865.1:0-2243 GCF_000090795.2 Amphimedon queenslandica | reverse complement strand
TAATAATAGGAGCAAGGATGGGTTCAAATCGATACTTAGTTATATTTGATGATAGCACACAAGCAAGAAGTTGGATTGTTTTTTTGAGTGGAACGAAGTGATGGCCTAACATTACCAATTGTATAGTAAAACGTCCCTGCAAACATAGTATACCATGATAATTATTATGTCAAATGTTTTACCTAGTTTTTGTAAACAACTGTGTGCTCCCAGAGGATTACAAACCTCAATTTCATCGAAATAAAGAATGATTTGTAGACTGTTTGGTTTCTCACAAAAAAGGTTATGCGATCTAAACAAATCACCATCACAGTAATCAGCAATGAAGCCATCTGTATGTGAGTGTGTCTGAACAATCTATAGTGATTTATCAATTAACTACATGTATTTTAAAACTTCATTCCTTACTTCATCAACTATTTCTGATTTATTAAGAAGTGCCTGTAAAGTCTTAAGCAGAGGAACATACTGAAAAGTATCAGTAGCTTAAAATAGCTTCCATTTGGCGCCAGCAAAAGTGTGCTCAAATGAAACACCAAGTTCAATAGTTTCTGGTTCCTAATAAGAAGTATTATACATGAGTACATATAGCATGAAATTTCAGTACCACATAGTTCATCATTTCTTTAAAAAACTTATTCTGTAAGTAAGACGTCTTGAGATGCTTAAATGGATTCACGTCATCAAAACAATCTTCTATACTGGATCTATTATTTTCATCCACCAGACTTAATACTGAAGCTTTAACATCATTCATTATTGTTGCATTTATAGACCGAACTTGATCAACAATAAAATCAATGCCAACTTGAGTGACACGATAGCGTTCTTTTAGTCTTGATAAAAACAGTGCTGATTTTATTTGATATTCTTCACATCTGAGAGATGCTGTCGACTCAACCATTTTTATGTGATGGGTTCCTGTCAATCCTGTCGAAGCCTCGGGCAATGCCAGTGGCTCTAATTCCTCCTGAAACTGATCCGCTGTCAATGGTTCATCTATAGAATTACTTGACTGCTCATTTAGATCCACAGTTCCTCCCTCAATTTCTTCTCCAACTGTTCCAACAATATCTTTCTCATCAATACTGTTAAGACCACCATGATGACGAGAGATATGAGAGAGAATTGAACAGTACTTTGTGAATGACTGAGTGCATCCAGTTACTCTGCACTGAAAATAAAATCCTGGAACACATGAATGAGCATCAAAATTGTGCTTTAGTAATTCTTTCCAAGTTGAACAGCAAAATGAACAATAATTGCAAAGATAAGCCATAATTTAATATGCACTAGCCATAGATAATACTCTAATATCTATGGCACAAGCACACCTATAGTTGCCATACCTTATCACATGAGTAGAGCTACCACGCCTAGAGCGACCACATGGTGCGCAAGATGGCTGCTTTTGGAAAAGTCTGCTGTAGTAAAAAGGAGGTGGAATCAATGAGTGTAGAAGAAGTTAGAGAACTTTTTGGTAGTAATGATTTTCCAAAAGAAGTTTCAAAGGTATATATATTACATGTAGCTACTAAATCAGTCCAATTTGTCACAGTGTTGCGTACTAGTCATTTCATAGGCTATTGTTATTTATTATAGTGCCATTATGGTGACTTACATTTAGTATAAACAAGCTTCGATTTTTTTGGAATGCTTGCTGTTGGTAGTTTTAATGTTCCTTGCTTTCACCCATGTGTGATGTCACATTTCGCTACTACTTTTCTTCTATACACGTTGTATTGGGAGAAATAGCAAAAGTAAGTGGTCTTCGCAACTACCCGCCAACTCCCTTTACTTGAAGTGTGTGTGGTACAGCAAACAAAATGGCAGCTTACACATGGGTTATATTTTGAGCTTTCTAATAGCAAGATACTGTAGAGACACTGTCTAAAGACTTCTCTAGAAGCATTTACTAATCTTATAAAACACAGCTATGCATGAAACAATTATATGAATATTTTGCACTTAAACGTTTGTTATAATTTATTCTGATACATATATACATGTTATGTTAATTAGAAAGTTTGAGTTTCAATCAAAATTGGGTTTATTATGAATTTTAAACATTACTTAAAAATTGGGTCAAAGTTCCTGTACTGTAGTACAGGGTCTGAGGTCAGATTTTATAAAAATGACTAGGAGAGAATTCTACATGCATTACTATAAATTTTCTGAAAGATATACACGTTCTAATGTTGTGTAGATATAGTAGCACTATTTTAGTTTAGTTTATTATTAGT
>NW_003551864.1:0-2243 GCF_000090795.2 Amphimedon queenslandica | reverse complement strand
TTCTCTTGTCTTTGTAGTTGTAAAGTCATAATAATAATAAAAATAAATAAAAATATCGCCCAATAGATTTAAATATCGCCTCCTGTAGTTCTAAGCAATCGTCTTTTGTTTTGTTTTGTATTGTAAATAGGCATGATGACTGAGCTAAACATCGCCTCATTTAAAAATAATTATTATCTTTTAAGTAAACACAGTCTTTTATCATAGTATTATAAACCGTTTTGTATCATGCCCTATCGCCTTTTACTTAAAAACGTGCTAAACATCGCCTCATTTGACTGAAGTATTCACCTTTTAAAGACTCTTAGTTGTTCTAAACATCGCCTTAGATCTAAATAAATATCGCCTTAGATCTAAATATCGCCTTATATGCAGTTTAAACAATCCATTTTAAATGGGTATCCCTGCTAAACATCGCCTCGACTTGAAACTCATCTAAACTGTAGCACGGCCTCAGTATAATATCTAAACATTGCCCTCAGATGTAAACACCACCCTATAGATCTAAATAAAACCCTAAATATCGCCCTGTAAATCTAAACAATGTCAGGTATAACAAAATTTTCTTGCAAGTAATTGCTAAACATCGCCTCCGTGGAATTAAATATCGACTCCCTCTAAAAACATTAAAAATTGGAATTTTGACACAGACGGCACCCCATACCAGACAGCCTGAGGCCTCACCCACATCGGCAGTTAGGCCACGTGTGATGTTGAGCAGAAAGAAAAGGAGGAAGCAAGAGCGACAGGAAAAGAAAGCCAGAAAATATGACAGATACAAGAAGCTCAAAGGATTAGCCACCACTGAGCAATTTAGAGAAGAAAGAAAAAGACCAGTGGCATCTCCAGTCAAGAGGAAAAGACGTTTAGCTTCAAAGAAACAAACACAGATAGAGGCACTGGTAGAAGATAAAGGGATAGAAAAGGAGAAGAGAGAGCTAAAGAAACTAGAGAAACTTTTGTCGATTAAAGAGAGAAAGGAAGAGAAGCAGAAGAAGCTTCCAAATGCATTCATACGTGATGGACTGGATTGTATCCTTTAATTACCGTAAATTTAATAGTATTAATTAATGGGGTGGAGTGGCATAAGACTAAACTATAGCCTTGTAAAAGTAGTTACATTACTTTTTAATTCATAGCTTGTTTAGCATAGATACATGTACTGTACATGTATGAAAAAACATGGCTGATCCCAATTTCTTATTGTTATGGTTATCATCTAGAGATCCTTAACTGATGTATTTAAGATGTTCTTGATTTTGCAAGATACACCAACAGTGAAAGTGATAATGACATTTCATCCATTGAAGGAGAAGTGGAAGAGGAGGAGTTGCCTTCTGAAGAGGAGGACTATCAATCATCAATGGAAGAAGAGACAGAAGAAATAGAGAAAGAAGATATATCTTTAGGAGAGAGTTCTGAAGGAGATAGAGACGTTCAGAAAAAGAAAAAAGTTACTTTTGCTCCTGACACTTTTGCTACACAAAAGCCCTCTACATCCTCCTCTATCCCTGCCTCCTCTTCATCTCCTAATGTAAACAAGAGGATCCAAGGACTAATGAATAAACTGAATGAGTCTAATATACAGACAATGTTCACTACAATGGAAGAGCTGTATAGAAAGAATAGCCAAAGAGGTAACTACGATATAGCTCCAAATTTTCATCTGTCAAAATTTTTGTCAAATTTGTCAGGTATTTTTGCTTAATGAAATTTTTAACCCATAAAATTTTTGTTTCAAAAATTACGAAAATTTTATTAAGAATTTAAGATTTTGACGAAATTTTCAACTGGCAAAAATTTGGAGTTATATGGCATAGATATCAACATTGAGTGATTGATCGTTTTATTTTTTGCTTATTTTAGAAGTGACAAAGTGTTTTTGTGAGGTTTTTCTCAAGTCAGTGATTCAGCCAATACTCATTAAGGACAAGTTTGCAATGGAGCTGGTTATGCTAGTGACATTACTCCATCAAAAGATTGGGAGTGAAGTAGGTAAGGAAAAAGATGCCTTAAGATACATGTACATGTTTGGTTATTAGGTTTGACTACCTTTTAATTATGAGCACTATTGTCTATTGTCACTATTAACTGCTTGTTTTGCTATTGGAATAAAAATTGCAAAAATTAGTATACGCCTAATACTGTTTTATTTTGTTGGTATGAAATTTCGCGAATTTGTCCAGATTTGCCATTTGTTAGTATAAATTTTTTGCAATCCTACCTTCTGCAGCCATTTTTCC
>NW_003551863.1:0-2243 GCF_000090795.2 Amphimedon queenslandica | reverse complement strand
AACGTTTCTCCACAAATAAGGATCAGAACATATCATGTAGAGCCTTCTATTGACTAATCTAAGACACATCTTATCTCTGAGTGAGAGGAACATGCATATCTCTTGTATTACCTCATTTGGCAGGGAATCAAACGGGTTAGTATATTCCTCATCTTCTATCAAAGGAAGATGGTTTGTAGTGGATTGATCGATAGGAGGTTCTGAGTGGTAGAAATCATCAGACTCTTCATCAAGGAAAGAAATATCAAGTTTAAGTCTTTTACAGCAAGGTTCAGCTTCAGCCATTGTATGATGTGGATTTCTATAGTCCAAACAGTGCCTGTGACCTGACACACGTAAATACACATGCTCTTTCACTTGTCACGTGAATGCATGTGTGTACCGTATAGCTTCAAATTTTCATCAGTCAAAAATTTTGTCCAAACCAATTACCAATGGGGCGTGTTCATTACTCTGATTTGAATAATTAGAAATTACGGTCAATGGGGCAGAAGCGCATTATTACTGCAATGTCAATGGCGATGCAGTCCAAGATAGAGGCCTTGTTGCTGGGTAGAGGAGCAGAGGAACTGAAAGTCGCTGGGCTCAAACACTTGCTTGAGTTCATAGGAAAGTCCATGTAAGGAAGAAAGGTGATTGCACAAATTAATGTAGTTCTCTTTATATTGATGAGACCGTCTCGTCCTTATTCTGAGCAATACCAATATTGTGCATGTTAGTAGAGAGCATTTGTGCAATGTGCATTAGATACATCAGCAGAAATTTAAGAAAAAGATGTAGAAATTGTTTTTTAAATTTATTGATCATGTCATTTGCATTGCGTGATACAGATACATCACTGATTCATTAATGGAGGATGATCCAAACCAGTCATTTCAATTTCAAGGAACTGAGATTGCCCCATATCCTGTTACTTCTCAAAGCTCACACACTCAATGCAGCGTAGATACAAGATACTTAATTTGGGCAAGTTGTACTATATAGTAAAGGACTTTCACCTGATTTTTGAGCAACTTTAAAAATTCATAAATTTGCTACCAGGAATGGGGAGATACATTGGTACTTGTACTTAAGTACAGTACTTTTACATTAACTTTTACTTTTACTTTTGCATTAACTTCCTGTACTTGGTATTTATACTTAAGTACTTTACAAAGTAAGTACTTAGTGGTACTTCAGTACTTTGAAGCACTTACTGCTTTTAGTTACATCATAGCATGTGACAGAATTAAGTATCTGATTTTTGTATATAAGAACCTTATGCTTATATCAACATCATGGCAATGGCAGCACCATCAGTACATGCTACGCAGCCCCTGCTGTACTCATGCATTTTGCTCCTCCTATAGTGTTATAAAACATCTGTATAATAATGTTTATTCATTGAAACAACCAACACGCACAAATTTATTTAATAAAAGTGGTTCATTAATTGTACTTTTCGTAGTACTTCACTTGTACAGTACTTAAGTACTTTTACTTTAAAAGCATATGTACTTTTAGTTGCACTTAGCAAAGTATTAAGTGCTTTTAAATGTACTTTGCCCCATTCCTGCCTGAGTTTCTACACAGTATAAGAACATGTATACACATCAGAAAAACTAGAAAAATGAAGAATTCTCACCTTTTCAATTTTGGCAAAATTTGGTTCAAGATCATGTACTATTATAGTATAGGGACTTTGGCCCAGTACAAAAGCACTGAGCACATACTCTATAGGAAGTGTTAAAGATACAAGAGGAACACTTATCTCAAAGTGTTACTGTCTTAATAATAATAATAATAATAATAATAACGGATTTTACAACTTAAATTGACAAAAAGGAACAAATAATTAAAAATTCAAGGACAATGAGCAGTTGAAGGCTTATACTAAAAGGTAAAAGTAAAAGCCCGAAATAGAAATAATTATAATGTACAATGCAATACTAATAAAAACTATAATAAAATTAACTAGTGTTAAAATCAGAATGCATTTATAACATGGCAGTTGCCACACGGACATACAAAGTGGAAGGTGCATGTATCAGATGAATTGAAGTTAGTGATAAAGTACTCCCATAAGTAGTTGGTAATGGTGGACTTTAGTACATTAAATGAAAGAGACAGGTCCAAAAATGGAAGTTGATTCCAAATTCGTACTACTCGGCTAAAGTAAAAGTGTCTAGTGATAGATAGCCGTTTATATATATATTTGAGCTTGCCAGAACTTGAAGATCTGGTGTTGGATGTACAAAAAGTGA
>NW_003551862.1:0-2245 GCF_000090795.2 Amphimedon queenslandica | reverse complement strand
AGTGGGTACATTATAATTGTATAGACTTGAGTTCATAGCTTGAGTATAAGAAATGAAAAAATGACATTGTACTGATGATTGTAGGTCTTTATAATAATAATATGTATTAGCTCGAATGAGACCAAGAGAAGTACCAGCAGCTCCCAATGACACTAGAAGTATCACAAAAGTGACTACCGAAAAGATTTGCTTGACTGTGGATGCTCCAGGCATGCTTGTATGAAGATATTGTCTGCACTGATAATATTTAAGTTATTAGATCTATCTCTTTATATTCATGAGAAGTTTAAAGAGCCACTCCTCCATCACAAGCACTATAAGTTTTTCATATCAACGATTAGCTTTACAATTACTAATGCTGGTTTGTTTATACATACAGTATAATGCAGTGAATGTTTTGTTATTACTAACATGTTGCATAATAAATAAAGATGAAAATATAAACATACATTGTGTGTATGCACCAATTAAGTTGTTTATTTCAAAGTAGTTATTGTATATTTGCTGTACATGAATGTTGTTATGCTAAACCATGATAAAGTAATTTCAATCAGTTTCAATCTCTTTGATGTACATCCATTAGTGACTATATGCATATTAACTGCTTGTTTTTTTCTTTACTTTATAGCTCACCACATATCTACATGTATGTTTATAAACTTACCCAAACGAAATAATGCCCAAATTTTAATGTCTGGTTATGATTATTGTTTTTATTGGTGGGAAGAAGGCTAGCTCTGGCTTTCATTTTATGCATGGCATCCCTACTCTATAAAATACCATTACTAGCTACACTATACCTAATTTATTGTGAACACAGCATGTTATGCATGTATGGTTTTGTAACTGATGCCGATATAGACATTTTTATGACAGTTTGTCTGTGACAGACATACTCGCGTAATAATAATTTGTGGTCTGTTGATTGTTACAAGCATATGAAGGAAAGAATTTTCCATCTTTATAACTTTTCTGATGCTATACAGGTACATGTTTTTGTGTTGCATAGAAATTTTGATGAATTTTTGCTCAAACTTGCCAAACTCTGTCAAAAATTACCGCATTACATGTACTTATGAAAGTTAATTCCGATTAAATTTGGATTTTAATTTTTTGAAATCGCTTTAAATTGGGACCAAAGTCCCTGTACTATAGCACAGTTAAAATGGCTATAGGCATCTACTAATTACTCCAATCCTTACATTATGTTGTTATAGTGTTCCTAATAATGTATTTTTGTGTGTGTCCTTTCACCCATATCTTATAATCAAAGTAGATTTTATGAGCAGTTATTATAATTATGCTCTTCTTACATATTATACATCTGTATGCATTTGTTAGTACATAATGGTATTTCATGTCACTCACTAAAACAGGATTGCATCAATCTTGAGATAACTTTATCTGCTAATAATATAAAAGCAAGACCATTAAATTGCATATTTTATAATGGATAAACACCTCCTATGAGGTGTTTACAAATTCCATAAGAGCCTCATAGGAGGTGTTTATCTGTTTTAAACATATTCATGGAGATATAGTCATGACAAGTGGTTAATCAGGCTCAAGCAAATGTACGTACACTTGTGATATCCTGTTGAATGGCTTCCATGTAGCGGTCTCCATAGCATTTGGACACCTCATTCATATTATTAACATCAAACAGAATTATTCATGAATGGTTTAAAGACTTAAAGATCCTCTGGCAACTATCGTAGTACAGCATTCATAAATGGCTATACATGTATTAAGCTTATAGAAGTGCAGTAGTTCCCCTGCAGCCCCATTACTCAGCCACTTGCCCGTGGTATTTTCGTAAAGATAGTGGAATCTTTCACATATATCATATTGCAGCAATTAGAAACTAAACTCTTAAAATTTATTTGTAGCATAATATGCCCACGTAAATTAGAGAGTGCAAGTGACATCTATAGGAGTGGCATTAATTGAATTGTAGCATTCCGTTATTACCACATTCATCAATGCAACAATATTTGTGAACGCTGGCTATTAATTTAAAAGAAATTCCTCACTCCAAAAATTAATCAATAAGAATTAGATGTATCACTTAAAAATAACAATAGCACTACATTTGTTTCAATTCTATTTAATTAATGGCTAAAGAAAGCTTCAGTACTAATTCGCTAAAAGGAAATTAATCATCATTGTCATTGTTCTCAGTCTTTGTTAGTGCTCAGCTCCCTGGAAAGAAAGCTCCCATCATTAGACCTGATGTACATCAGTG
>NW_003551861.1:0-2246 GCF_000090795.2 Amphimedon queenslandica | reverse complement strand
TACATGTACAGTACAAGTGCTAATTTGCATCTGTCTGATTATAAATGTTATGTGGTTGTCAGGCGACAATCAATTTGTTTGAATAATTAAATTAAACGGACATGTACATATACTGACCATTCTTGGTGCATTCTGGTCACATTACACTTAAATGAACAAAAATTATTCATGAGTACTAATACAGTACATACAACTGTACATGATAGGCCTTGGCGGATTATGCCAGCATAATTTTGAGCATAATAGCCCCCAAAAGCATAAGCATAATGTGAGCATAATAGAGCTATAATAGAAAATTTTGAAAAAAATGCATTGAGAAGTGCAATAAACAGGCACTTACACTCAATAAATTAACTGTTTTCATGTTTAAACAGCTACTATTGCTCACAATACTTTCAAGAACTTCATAATTGAATTACTGGCTCACATTTTTGGGTGTGACTAAGTTATTATAATGAAATTCATGAGCATAATTGGGAGCATAATAGCTGATTGGTAGAGCATAATAGAGCTGTTTCCTGGGAATTGCAGCATAGCATAATAGAGCAATTTTAGAGCATAATCCGCCAAACCCTAGTACATGACCAGTAAATTTACATGCACAATATATAAACTCATGTTGCATAAAAGTTTTTCTAGGGACGTCATTTTGTGAAAGACGGTAAAAATGCTTTCAAGTTCTATTAAATAAGAGATGAATATAGGTACAGTACATGTATGAATATCAATGATAAGACAATATGACAATTTTCCTAAATGATTCTTTTATTGCAAAATAATTATTAAATTACAAGTAAGCTACAATGTACATTAATTGTATTATAAAAACTACTCCACAGCAAATCTTACAATACATGTAGATACTGTACATATATACTACAACACATGTGCGTGTATGGATTAATTGTAAAAAATTTTGGGAGACCATGCAATCTGACTAACAATTAGGAGAAGATAATAGACCAAATATGGGAGACTAAAAATCTCTCGATCTAACAGTACATGTACATGTACAAGTGCTTACCACAGCAACGTCTCTATGCTGATACCATTTAACGGAGTTCAGTAGTTTAGGTAGAGATGAGGGAAGGTTCTCCAGTAGGTACATCCTGAACCTCCATATTAATGTCTTGTCTTGTTCATAGAGTGGGGCCAGTGGGTCTCTCTCCACTATATCATTCAGCTCCTGCTCATAGGTCTTGGCCACTCTCTCTTCCTTGTACTGTGAAAGAAAACAATATTTAAAAATTTAAAATAATATTTTTAAATTAAAATACTGTATATGGGGGTATATTTCACGGGGATTTAATTTCATGGTTTTAAAAAATTCGTGAAAATTTCTATCTATGAAAATTATTTTTACCATACTAATAATGGTCAGTAGAAGAAAAACGTAAATTTTTTCCTTGTAAATAGGTTTAAAGGTGATTTTCGTGAAATATTTTCCCTGGAAAATATACCCCCTATACGGTACATGTAGTTATAAGAGTACGTTTACTAAATGCATGCATGTACATACATGTACACGGTCATTGGCCTAATTTTTGAGACACTTTAAAAAATTCATAAACAAATTCACTTCTCATCAAAATCAGTTCAAAATTTCTACATGACATAAGTAGATGTACATGTACATGTATCAGAAAAAATCATAAAATGCGGAAGGATTCTCTCATAGCCATTTTTGATGAAATTTTGCTAAAGGCAGCAGGGTCATTTGCCTGATTTTATAAATTCATAAAAAATCATGTTCAGATCAGAATCAATTTAAACTTTCTACACAGCATAATAACAAGTACATGTATATGTATCAAGAAAAACTGTGAAAATGGAGATTTCTCTCTTAGTCATTTTTGAGGAAATTTGGCCAAAGACCATGTACATGTACTACAGTTTGGAGTAACTTTAAAAATAAAAAAACTTTTTGATCAGGATCAGATCAAATTTTCTGCACAGCATAAGAACATGTTCATGTACATGTATATGCATCAGAAAAAAATAAAAATTTAATTTTTCTCTGGTGAAAATTTGGATAAAATGCCTGTACTAGAACATAAAATTTACTAAAAATGCCTGTACTATAGTACAGGGACTTTGGTCTGATTTTGGAGCAACTTCAGAAAATTCATAAAAATTAATGTTGATTGGAATCCATTGGAACTTTCTATACAACATAAGAACATGCATATGCATTAGAAAAAATTACAAAAATGGATAATTCTCTCTTTTTCATTTTGGCTCGAGAC
>NW_003551860.1:0-2246 GCF_000090795.2 Amphimedon queenslandica | reverse complement strand
AGCCATTATATGCATGCTCAATGGCACGTGGCCACAAATTCGCCAATCACCAAAATTTAGCAATTTGCCAAATTTTAGTCCCTCCAAAATTTCCCACTATGCAATACTCTATGGTTGATAGCTCAGTTGGTACTAATTATTAAAACTGTATGATAGTGCGTGGGTTTAGTTTAGTTTTTTTTCAGGAAAATTATCAAATAGCCTCAACCAAAATTTTCAATCATAATACTGTTAATCAATGTATAACATAATACTTAATTCATAAAGTGTCTGTATTCATGTAGTATTGTTTGGTGATGATGAAGCTGCTCAGAAGATTCTTGATACGAGTGAACCACGTGAACAGAAAGCTATCGGACGGACTGTGAGAAATTTTGACGATAAAGTCTGGAAGGAGAATTGCCGCAACATTGTTAAAAGGGGAAACAAAGCTAAAGTAAGTGATTTAGGATCAAAACTTTAGATTCTCCATTGATTATAATCAAAATTAGAATTTTTAACTTTGTTAAAAATCAGGCCAAAAACCATGGGCTATAATAATTCATAGAAATGGTTAGGAGAAAATTCTTTGTTTTCCTGATGCATAATACTACAATACATGTCTTTATGCTAAGAATAAAGTTTCAGATCAAAATTAGACTTTTTATGAATTTTGAACTTGCTCCAAAACCGGGTGAAAGACCCTGTACTATAGTACAGGGTCATCGGTCAAATTTTGTCAAAAATGATTATGTGAGAATCCTCCATTTTTATAATTTTTGCTGATATGTATACATGTACTAATGCTAAGTATAAAGTTTGAGCTTTTTCCGATCAAAATTGGATTTTTTAATGAATTTTTAAAGTTACTGAAAATTGTGCCAACCCTACAGAGATATTGGTCAAAGTTCAATGAAAATGACTAGATGAGAATTCTTTATTTTTACATTTTAAAAATAAATATATATGTACTTATGCTAAGTATAAAATTTGAGCTGTTTCTGATCAAAATTGAATTTTTTATAAATTTTTAAAGCTGCTACAAAATTGGCCCAAAGACCATGAGCTATTGTACAGGATATTTCATCAAAATGGCTTGGAAAATAATTATTGCCATTTTTATAACCAAATGTAATGTGCTACATCACATCAAAGTGCACTCTCTAATTTACATGTATTGCATATATCCATTCATCCTTGATTCATTTTATAAGACAATTGCTAGAATAAAAATAATTGTTCTTTTTAGTTTACTCAGAACGAGGATTTAAAGGAAAAGCTAATGTCTACTGTTGGTACAACACTAGTAGAGGCTAGCCCTAGGGACAGGATATGGGGCATTGGTTTAGGAGCTAGTAATCCGAAAGCACTGAACAGAAAGACGTGGCGTGGCACAAACTGGCTAGGACAAGCAATTACTGAAGTAAGAGAAGAAATACTAGCATCAAGTGACCCACCATTGGATGCATAACGATTAACAAAAATTGACTTTTATGCTCATTTTTATGATTAAATTTTTATAATAATGTATTTGTACTTTATTCAAGCTAATGAGTTTAAGTTTTTTGGTTTAACTTCTGTGACTGGTTTTACCTATAGACATCAATAGAAAGGGATATAAAAATTTATCGGTTTATAGTATAGATAGAGGTGTGATCATATCTCACTAATTTGTGAACGTGTTAACATTCCTGTGCTCGAAGTATTTCACACATTAATATGATTGATCGTGTGTGTGCTGTCATTGGGTGTTTGAAGATTCCTTCTATTTTAAATGTGCATGCCTACCTTTTTATTATTGAATTACCTAAACTAGATCTACTACTAAAATAATAAAAAGAACAAATTATTAACTAAAAGCTACAAATTGTAGTTTTTTACCGTTAAGTGTGATGTTAGCTGTGTATTTACGAGAAGATTTGAGTGTCACGATAGCACTATAGTTGCCAGTATCATTAGCATGAGGACGAAAAACAACGATTGGTAATACTAGTGGCTTGTATCCAAATGCTGATTCCGGTTCCAAGTGACAATAGTTTGGTGGGAATGGGTTCTCACGGAATACGTGAGGATCTGCAAGAGTCTCCTCACCATTTGGCATCACTTTGTAGAACTTTATGGAGTGCATAATCTTATAGTCAATGTACACCAGAAATATTAGACTGATGGAATCATTTTCAGTGATAGTTACAGTGCTGTTTGATGGCTGCATAAGATAGATTCCTTCAGGAGCTGCAAAAAAAAACATAAATAACAAAAGTATATGT
>NW_003551859.1:0-2247 GCF_000090795.2 Amphimedon queenslandica | reverse complement strand
TCATCAATAGGATACTGTGTTTGAGGAACATACTGTATTTCCTCATGGAAACACCTACTCCCAATAAATGCCCGTACCTGTATAAACGCCTAGAGACAGCATAAAACATTGACAATAAATGCCCATGCTTGTTTAGATGCCTATGCCACACCCACTTTGCCCACGTGGTTACTGGCACACACTACAGGCAACATAGCAGTTGTAGCTGAGAAGGAAGCTCATAGAAGAAGACTCCTCGGCAATAAATTTAAATGTTTATCCTCATATAAACACCTACTTCATTTAAACACCCAGCAAACGGGTCTTTATAAGAATAAATGCTTAGGTGCTTCCATGAGGAAATACGGTAATTACACAAAATTAATATAATAAACTGATTTATAACTAAACTGCAGGTACTTTTACATTATACAAGTCATACTAATACACTAGTCACTACATCATACACTTACATAACTGGGATTCTTCCAATTGATATCTGCCCCATTAGAGAGGGCAGTCCTCATTCCTTCTATATTTCCATCCTTAGCTGCATAATACAACTGTCTGCCCTACAGTATTAACAAGTGAATTAGTGTATTATTAACAGTTATTATAATAGTAATATTAATCACTCCTATGTCTCATTATCACATAATCTCATTCAAACACAAAATTCACAGAATATGTAACCAGTGACAATAACCGACCATAAACAACACATAAACAATACATGTACATATAAAAAAAACTTTTAATGGAAAAATACACAAACAACTGAGCCATTCATTTACATGTACTTGTATAACATATGAGAGTATTTATTGACTGAGAGAAATTTTCAAAATATTGTCTAGACCAATTAAATTTTGGCAAATTCATTAACTCCTAACACATGGCAGCTAATAATTGACAATAATTTGTGAGTTTCAATTTGGAGTATTCTTGTAATTTAAGGACTTGACAAATTTAATCCCTCGCCAATAAATCCTGCAATACAGTACATGTACATGTATATCCTTATAAGGAAAGAGAGTGTCCCTCCCTCTACAAAGAGTGTGTCTGGTGTATTAGTATACATTGAATCATTGAGTATCTATGACTGGACACATAAGTAGGACTAGGGCTAGGGTAGTTGGAGGAGGAACACCTAGTGACAATATTACATAAATACCCAGTGGAAGAGATACAAACTACTACACTACTAGATGAGGGTCCCATTACTGACATTGTTATGATGACACATTATACTATCTACAATACACTGGACTAATGTTTACTGGTATTCCTAATTTAGTGGACTTCATGCATCATCTAAGACAATTTGTAAATAATTAAATTCAAGGAAATTCAATTATGCTTAGTATAATTAATCCTGGCCCAAAAAGGAGGTTTCAGTCTTCATAATATACACATGAGGTTATTCAATGTTTAGTGTACTTAGTTCCACCAGAAGTAAGGTTGAAAGATGAATGAGGTAATGTATGGTAATAGACCAGACCCTTGCTTTGTAGAGGGAGGGACTGGCTATGTGAGACTAATAAGGAATGAATCTAATCAAGTGGAAATTTGTACTCATTACAAGTCCTTTTATGTAAAGATATTTACTCATTGATATTGTTCTATTAGTATACTCCCACTACTGACTATACATACTGTCAATGAATCAATTACTAACAATTCCCTTGTTGAGTTGAGGATAGATATATCACATACACAATACAACTGTACATCATATAATGATTATGTATCTGTACATACAATAAATGAGACACATTATTCATAAACCAATACACAGGACTATAACAATCAATCAATATCACCTACTGATATTAGTAATAATGATATACACATACACTCTACACTATACAATCAGTATATAAAGTACTAACATTAGTATTAAGGGTCAAAGGTGTATATACAGTTCAGAAGATAAGGTACATGTACATGTATAGTAGTGGTAAGACATAACACAAGCAGTACAAGTGTACGTGTTATTTGAACACAGAACAAGTGTACTTATACATGTGTGTTATTACACATTATTATACTTATACTTGATACTTATTACTTATTATACTTGATATTTATAATTTATTACATATTATTATTAATTTTTCTGATGGTAATATTAATAAAACAGGTACACACATGTACATATATGCAAGACATAGATGTATATACAGATGTACTTATAAATTTATTTTTATTTATTTTTTTATCATTATATTTTAGTCTACTAGTATGGTGTACATGTACATAAATTAA
>NW_003551858.1:0-2247 GCF_000090795.2 Amphimedon queenslandica | reverse complement strand
TCAGATATGATGGTACTGTTAGCCTTAGGATCCCATGGTAACTTCATAAGAGAATTCTTGAAACTACTCTTCCCAACACCTGCTGTACCCAGAAAAAGAACACGTGAATAAGCAACATTCACCACCTCTCCTTCTGATAGAGCTCTTCTGTATGTAGTATCTTGAATACAAAACAAATAATAAAAGGCTTATCATAAATAGATTCACCTCTCTATAAAATACATGTAAATTGTAATAAATTTTTTTGATCACAAATGAACAAAAAAATTTAAAAAAGAAAGGACAATGATACATCCCAAATTAGCACTTACTTCCTATTGTGTGGTAAATAAGAGTTTGTGTATCACAGATGAATGAATGAAATTAAAGATAAAAAGAACAATAGATACACATGTAAACAATCATCTGAAATTAAATAGATCATACTTACTCTCTATTGTGTTGTAAATAAGAGTTTGTATATCACAGATAAATGAATGAAATTATAAATAGAAAGGACAATAGATACATGTACATATGTAAACAATCATCTGAAATTAAAATAGATTAGTACTTACTTCCTATTGTGTTGTAAATAAGAGTTTGTGTATCACAGATGAATTTATGAAATTAAAGATAGAAAGGACAATAGATACACAAGTAAACAATCATCTGAAATTAAAATACATTAGTACTTACTTCCTATTGTGTTGTAAATAAGAGTTTGTGTATCACAGATGAATGAATGAAATTAAAGATAGAAAGGACAATAGATACACATGTAAACAATCATCTGAAATTAAAATAAATTAGTACTTACCAACTTTTGTGTTGTAAATAAGAGTTTGTGTATCACAGATGAAAGAATGAAATTAAAGATAGAAAGGACAATAGATACACATGTAAACAATCATCTGAAATTAAAATAGATTAGTACTTACTTCCTATTGTGTTGTAAATAAAAGTTTGTGTATCACAGATGAATGAATGAAAATAAAGATAAAAAGGACAATAGATACACATGTAAACAATCATCTGAAATTAAAATAGATTAGTACTTACTCTCTATTGTGTTGTAAATAAGAGTTTGTGTATCACAGATGAATTTATGAAATTAAAAATAGAAAGGACAATAGATACACAAGTAAACAATCATCTGAAATTAAAATACATTAGTACTTACATACTATTGTGTTGTAAATAAGAGTTTGTGTATCACAGATGAATGAATGAAATTAAAGATAGAAAGGACAATAGATACACATGTAAACAATCATCTGAAATTAAAATAGATTAGTACTTACTCTCTATTGTGTTGTAAGTAAGAGTTTGTGTATCGCAGATGAATTTATGAAATTAAAGATAGAAAGGACAATAGATACACATGTAAACAATCATCTGAAATTAAAATAGATTAGTACTTACTCTCTATTGTGTTGTAAAGAAGAGTTTGTGTACCGCAGATGAATTTATGAAATTAAAAATAGAAAGGACAATAGATACACAAGTAAACAATCATCTGAAATTAAAATACATTAGTACTTACATACTATTGTGTTGTAAATAAGAGTTTGTGTATCACAGATGAATGAATGAAATTAAAGATAGAAAGGACAATAGATACACATGTAAACAATCATCTGAAATTAAAATAGATTAGTACTTACTCTCTATTGTGTTGTAAGTAAGAGTTTGTGTATCACAGATGAATGAATGAAATTAAAAATAGAAAGGACAATAGATACACATGTAAACAATCATCTGAAATTAAAATAGATTAGTACTTACTTCCTATTGTTTTGTAAATAAGAGTTTGTGTATCACAGATGAATGAATGAAAATAAAGATAGAAAGGACAATAGATACACATGTAAACAATCATCTGAAATTAAAATAGATTAGTACTTACAAACTTTTGTGTTGTAAATAAGAGTTTGTGTATCACAGATGAATGTATGAAATTAAAGATAGAAAGGACAATAGATACACATGTAAACAATCATCCAAAATTAAAATAAATTAGTACTTACCGACTTTTGTGTTGTAAATAAGAGTTTGTGTATCACAGATGAAAGAATGAAATTAAAGATAGAAAGGACAATAGATACACATGTAAACAATCATCTGAAATTAAAATAGATTAGTACTTACTTCCTATTGTGTTGTAAATAAAAGTTTGTGTATCACAGATGAATGAATGAAAATAAAGATAAAAAGGACAATAGATACACATGTAAACAATCATCTGAAATTAAAATAGATTAGTAC
>NW_003551857.1:0-2248 GCF_000090795.2 Amphimedon queenslandica | reverse complement strand
ATAACTTCATATATATCTGCACTGATAAATGATAGGCTTACTTTGATTTCTCCTAAAGAATCCTCAAGCATATTACGTATAGTTTTCTTCTTTGGCCCTTGTGGAAAAAGGTCATTTTCAAGTTCATCTAACAATAGATCACCAATATCTTTGTGCCCTTGTTCTGTAAGAGGTTTATTTCTTGTCATGTTTTTATTCATGAATGATTTATCTTTACACCTCAAGGGCCTTATTATGTTTACCACTCCAATAATTGATTTGTAAATTTTGTATTATATTGACAACAACAAAAGTTCAATTGTTATGATTAACTTATTGAGATGTTTGTCTGAATTATGGAGTTTACAATTTCAGAAGATACTGCTGCTTATTGTAGAAGAAAATAATTAAAAAGACCTTGTCCTGGTGGTGTTGCTTGATTGTAGAAAGGCTTTTAGCAATATTTTCCAGCAGCTCCAATTGCTTTTTTTATGCTCTTTACGGTGAAGGCTAAATTTGTCACTAAAGCGCATTTGTTCGTTCATAAGACGAACTATTTCCCTTACGAGGTAAAATTGTTCCTTCTCAAGGCCGGCATTTTCGAGTGTTAGTTGAGTTTTTTCCTTCTTCCATACAGAATTTCGGCAGTGATCAATAAAGTGAAAGATAGACTATAGATATACAATTTTAAGTACATGATAAGTCTTTATTTTACTTACCATCAGTATATTGATGGCCAGATGGAGATATGCTCCCAATATTAGAAGCAATGCAGAGACTAGAAAAAAAATACAAAGTATAGTAACAGTTAGTAACAGTTTGGTTTTTACTTTCTATAGCTGCCTTATAGTAAGCTACCTACCATTGATTGGTATTTGACTGGGTCTACAGGATTGCTACCATCTTCTTTCACTAGCTTCACATTAGTGTATGCTGGTGTTGCTGATACTTTAGCTTCAGACAGTCCATATCTTTCCAGAAGTGAGCTAATGTACTGTCTTTGGTGTAACCACAGGCATCCTTCTTCTTCATCATAATCAATTGTCATACCTAAACAGTGATGCAAATTTCCCAAATCCTTCATTCTGAATCTTGCTGCCAAATCTCCTTTGATATTCTTCATTAGCTGAGGGGTACTAGTGATGACTATCAGATCATCCACGTAGACTGCAGTGATACTCAGATCTTTCCCTCCTCTCCTAACAAAAATGCATGGTTCAGCTGAACATTGGTTAAAATTGATTGACTCCATGTGATTCTTAAATACTGTGTTCCAGCATCTGGATGACTGCTTTAATCCATAGAATGACTTCTTCAGCTTGCACACGAGTTGCTCTTTTCCTTCTCTCACATAACCAGTCTTATTCTGAACAGCAAATGCTAGAAGTGCTCTGATAGACGAATATTGAACGACAGGTGAGAATGTCTCATCGTAATCAACACCATGTTTCTGAGTGTAGCCCTTAGCAACCAGTCTAGCCTTGTACCATTCCACCTTCCCATTGCAATCTCGTTTGGTCTTGAACACCCACTTGCAGCCAACGGGCTTATGTCTGCTGGGTAGTTCTACAAGTTCCCAAGTCTCATTATCCATTAATGATTGATATTCTGAGTCAGCAGCTTCTTTCCAATGCTGAGACAGCTTGCTCTCTAAGGCTTCTTCAATGCCAACTGGGTCTCCACTACCTAAAATTGCAATATAGATGTACTCATCATTACAATACCTATGGCAAGCCATTTGTATAATATTTAAATGGGACATTATTAGGAGATAGCACTGCTCATCATCGTATCATATCACTGAAATCATGATGAGGAAACTATGTGCTTTAATTATTCATTGTGATAGGGCGTGTCCTTGGGTTTATTGTAATCACGTGACCTATTAAAGCTCAAAATGTCTGACAATTGGAAGTGCTTTTTTCCCCAAGAATTGTCCTCTTTCCTAGTTGATTCACAGCCCAGAGAGTAAAAACAGTAAAGAGCATACTATGTACAGCTTGTGCATGTCTGCACAAGCCACTGAAGTCATGTGATAGTCACGTGACACGCGGTAGATGATAAACAATAATTATTTTTACATATTATTTAGGAAATGAACAGTTTGTTCATATAAATTGATGCCATAGTCATTTGATAAATCCAAAGGATTTCTTGCTTGAGTTAATGTCATATAATCTCTTTGTGATATCAAATAAGACGATTCGGGTACATCTAATGTACTGCTGTCTCCCAAAGGAATGGGGCCTTCATCATCCACTCCATATGA
>NW_003551856.1:0-2249 GCF_000090795.2 Amphimedon queenslandica | reverse complement strand
CTTGTCTCTCCTGTACAAGTGTCTCAGCTGTTATACTTGTAAGAGATGTATAAGTGAAGCTACTCTGGATGAAATGGAGAGGATAGATCAGAGGAGGTCACTGGATGACAAGAAGACCACTCTATTGACTGCCATGCAAGAAACAGTGTCTAGCGACTACAGGAAACTTAAAGATATTGCCACAGTGCTGTCTGATGTTGAAGAAACAAGAGCTGTAGCTAATAAAATGATGGCCAAATATGGTAAAATTATGAATATTGGTAACATTTTTTTATTGGTAAATAATAGTGGAAAAAATTCCTCAAGAAGATGATGGTACAGCAGTACAACCACAGGAGGCAGTAGGTGGTAATGAAGATCGTGCTAGTGATATATTGAGGAATAATTATAGTGCTCTTTCTCAGTCAATTACTGAACCAGTTCGTATAGCAAAGTTGCTTCATGAAGAGGTTATACCTGATGAGGCTCTGTCTTGTGTCATATCTACCAGAAGTACTATCTCTGACAGTAGAGCAGTTCTCCTCAAAGCTGTACGAGATGCTGTTCACTCCAATTACAAACACCTGGAGTTGTTTGTTACTGTATTGAGGAAGTTTTCAGAGACTGCTCGTATTGGAGATACTATTTTTGAAGAATACAGTAAAATTACACTTTCTCCTTGAAAGTTATATTTATTTTAGGAAAACATTGTGACTGTTATGATGATGATGATGATGTTGAAGATGGTGTAGCAAAGCATCTTCCCATAGAAAAGTCCATGTCTACTAGTTCAGAAAGTATAACATAATAATTCTAACTTTAATTGTCAATTAACAACAGGTTCATCTTTGGATGATGGAGAAATGAATAAACATGGTGATCATAAAATCCTTTTTTCCCGTAGTATGAAGAAAGAGTTTAAAAGAATGAGAATGAAGTTTGGCTCTACATTTTATCAAGTTCAGCGTAGTTTTTCCAACAGAAAAGACATTTTAATTATTGATGACGTAAAGGAACTAATTATTCACTGGTTTCCTGATCTCGCATCTGAACTTTCTTATAAGAAGACCATTGGTGATGTATTAAATGTAGTGAAAAGAAAGTGCAATATCATTGACTTACATCCCCTTGAAAATTTAGCCTCTGAATTCAACATAGATGATGCTAAACCAGTCATTAAGTCTTACAAAGAGGAAGCTAAGGATTTCTGTAAGTCAATATCAGTGAATCTTTGTCTTGATGAGAAGCTACAAGCAGTTGCTACTCCGTCTCGCCTTTTATGTGAAACTGTTGTATTTGTGTTCAACTGGGATCCTGATGAAACTACATTGCAGGATATCAATGATGTATTGGATGAGTTGGAGCTACTGGATAAGTGCCGCATACAGATTGATAAAGTTGGCCCTGGTAAATCAGTTATAGTGACCTGCTACTGTCCTGCTGAATACACTGGGTTGCTTAAAAGCATTGTCCTTGAGAAGATAGATATGCTGCGAAGGGAAGGACTAAAGGAATTTATTATAGGCAAAGATACTGTATGGGATGCTCAAGTTAGCCTAATGTTTTAAACTTATGTATTAACTATTTTCCTCTTAAAGGACTTGCTAGTGCAGATTAATGATCTGAAAACTGCTTTAAGAGACAGAGATGAAAAGATAAAGGGTAAGAGATGTACATGTATGTAATAATCCTTTATTTAACATTTTATATAGCTGCTGAAACAGATTTAGCAAGATTCAAAGAACTATCAGAAAACAGATTAAAGAAAATAGAAACATTAGAAATTAATCTTGAAGAAAGTCGGCACATTAATGGTATGATTTATAGTTTTAAAGTCTATTAGTTTAATTATCATAAATTTAATAGTTCAAAATGAAGAAAAGATTAATGAACTTAAAGAAAAAATGTCATCACTGACAGAAGAAGTGGCAGAAAAAGAAACTATGTTGAAACAATATTTGAAAGAGAAAGAAGGTAATTGGGTTTATTTGTCTTGTAGTTGATAACAATTCTTATTGTACTACACTACTTTTTTACACGCTATTGCTGCATATGCTTTAAACAAATAAAATTGCATTGACCTCTTGTCATTGTAACTTCCAACAGATACTGAGAAAGAGTTAGCATCATTGAAGGAACAGTCAGAGAACAGACTACAAGAAATAGAACAATTGAGACTAAAATTTGAAGAGAGCAACAGTATGTGTAATGCATAAAGATATTATTATTACTACTACTGCTATCAGCAACTTATACAATAGCAACTTTGC
>NW_003551855.1:0-2249 GCF_000090795.2 Amphimedon queenslandica | reverse complement strand
TGTTCTAATCTACTGAAAAATGCTACCAGCTATCTCTAAAGTGCCAACACAACGGAACTTGGCCCAACTACTCGATTTTCTTACTTTGAAGCTTCTGTACCTAGCACTTGTATTTGAGCAACACAAAACAGTTAAGAAAGACTTTTCCACGTCAAAAAGAAAGATCTAGGAGCTTAGAACACGCTGTGCTAAAGTTATTGTTTATTAAAAACAAATTTCAGTTGTACAGAATGAATGAATGAATGAATGAATGACAGACACACACAACAACTACCTATACCTCGCGTAGGCGAAGCCAACGAGAGCACTAAAGTGCATACCCTCGCCACAATATGTATGTAACAGTTTTAACAAATTAAGAGAAAATAGTGAAAGTTTTAAGACTGAGAATAAGCTACAACATGTACTAAATTTAGTAAAACTTAGTGAATGTTTTGAGACAGAGATTGATTTGTATTTTTAGACAAAGAAGAAGCTCCAGCATGTTTGCTGCACTGCTGCATGCTAGCTAGCTGCAGCAATGTAAAGGTGTGGCTGCAATGAAGGTGTGGCTCAATTAAGCCATGCTCCACCCGCACACACAGTAATGGTGGCACATGGCCCTAAGTGGTGAAGAAAGCTTTAGTTTTTCTCAACTTTTAAACAGTTTAGCTTACATTTGTTAGGCTCTATTTGTTGCATACAAACTGCTATCTAGTCTCTGGTGTTTAAAGACTCTGGCCGCTACTTCGGGAGAAGAGAGCCTCGTCTAAACTCACAAGGTACTGATGAAAGTTTGGGCTATCATATCTTTAAAACGAAGACGATTGGAGCAATTTCTTACATATTATTTAAAGATGAGGCTTTATTCTATCGCTTCATTTGTCTTGCTGCTTTTTAGCTTTCACCATGACAAAGATATATTTGTACCGACTACTTTGGCGATATTGTGACTGAGCTTTCTCTGCCTCGGGAAGACGAGTCAAGCCATTTTCCAGACAAAGAATAACTTTTTCTATAGCTAGTTTTGATTATAAGACTATCCAGGATTTCACAAGAAAGCAGTGTCAGCTCAAAAGTGGAGGTCAAGCGAACACACAGACAAAACGACTGCTTTACCCTCGCTTCACGCCTACGCGTGGCTCGGGTAATCATGGCACATGGGTAGGAGAAAGAAGAAAAGCTGAAATTTATTTTAGCATCTGAAGCTCTATTCCAAGAAAGAGTTGGCACAGAAAATTTTTATAGATTTAAAAAAGAGACTGAGAGAGTTTGGCTACTCCTGCCTTCCGCAGTGCCGCCTGAAAAATTCTCAAATCACAAACTTTGAGCAACTGTAACTCACAAACAACGAAGTTAGGACAAAATCGTTCTTTTTGTTTTTCGTTAGATGGGATTTTCTACCTCTGAAGCAAATCTCGGCCCTGTAGAGTGAAACACGAGCTCTCACCTGGAGAGAGGTCCCCTGGTTTAGCAGTTCACAGCTTTTGATGCCACGGGATGCTACAAGAGCATAACTAGATGAAAGAAAGCAACTTTATCTGTTGCTAGAAGAAGAAATAGAGCTCTAGACTGCTCAAACAAAAAGATAATTTTTGTAATTTAAGAGAAAATAATTAGTGAAAGTTTTGAGACAGAGAAGAAGCTTCAGCATGTAATAGATTTATTAAAACTTAGTGAATGTTTTGAGACAGAGAATGTTTTGTATTTTTTAGATAGAGAAGAAGCTTCAGCATGTTTGCTGACTGCTGCATGCTGCAGCAATGTAAAGGTGTGGCTGCAATGAAGGTGTGGCTCAATCAAGCCATGCTCCACCAGCTCTCACAGTGATGGAGTAATGGTGGGCTAAGTGGTCAAGAAAGCTTTAGTTTTTCTCGACTTTTAAACAGTTTAGCATACAATTGTTAGGCTCTATTTGTTGCATACAAATGTCTATTGAGTCCCTGATGTTTAAAGACTCTGGCCGCTACTTCTGGAGAAGAGAGCCTCGCCACAAGGTATGAATGTTTGGGCTCTCATATCTTGAAAACAAAGATGATTGGAGCAATTTCTTACATTATAATAAAAGATAAAGTTTTGTTCTATTGCTTCATTAGTTTTTTGCTATGATTCCTTTCACGATGAGAGAGTTGTGCAAGTGCCGACTTAAGTTTAACAACTTTGTTAGCTTTTGCTCTTGCAGAAAAGATAAATGAAGCAGTAGGCTGATAGAAACAAACTTTTCCTAGCTCTAGTGTTGATTATAAGACTCTTAAGAACTCAAATAGAAA
>NW_003551854.1:0-2249 GCF_000090795.2 Amphimedon queenslandica | reverse complement strand
TAATTTCGTTCCTTTATCTATCTATTTATTTGTTTGTTTGTTTGTTTAGGCCACTCCAATAAGATTCATAGTTTCCCATTACAGAGGCGGGCCTGATGCGGGCGGGCGGGTTTGTTCATTTTCATTAAATTTATTCATTATCAGCTGTATAAATTGCTTGTATAATCAATGAAAAACCGCAATAATGAATAGCGATGCGGGCGGGTAATGGGAAACAAGGAATCAAATTGGAGTGGCCTTATTTCAGTATTTTTGTTTTATTTTTAAGAGATTATTTGAGGAAAGAGAATTATACATTTGCTATCAGGAGAACATGTCACAGTCGTCTGTCGAGATTATTTTTAAATTGCTGTTTGGATCAAACATATTTTGAAAATTCTTCTATTTTTCTAATTTTTATCATCATTATTGAATTACCGTAATTTGCCTTTTTTTCGTACAAAAATTTTTCGTTTCAGAAAAATTCAAGTGGAAATATTTTCGTCTTCTCATAGTGTACGAAAATTTTTACAGTCTGAAAATTTAGCTTCTCTTGCATATACCTTGTCCTTTACCTACTGGTAACAAGGCCGCTATAGTAGTGTTTATAATTCTTGAGATAAGAGATTCTTGACCTGGCTGTTCCCCCCCACATTACTAGTATACGGATAGTACTGGAGATGCAGCAATGATCAATTTACGGATAATAAACGGAAACATTAAATGGCTACTTTTGTCACATGGTGGACCGTTTTATTTTATAACTCAGTAGTGAAGCAACTGATTGAAGTACAGCAAGCACCAGTGGATAGAGCAAGGTTAGAGCTGCAAGAAGATACCTACTTATCAGGCCGTACCTTAGTTTTCCTTTGATGAATTAGGTCACAAATTTTGGTTGCTCAAAAATTTTCGATTGAAATATTTTCGTCATTTTAGGACCATACGAAAATATTTCCACAACGAAAAAAAGGCAAATTACGGTATATATGTCCACACTTACATTTCTTCTATTCACGTTGTATTGGATAAATAACAAGCCTTAGCAACACCCGCCCACGCTCCTTTACGTGAGTGGGTGTGGTCACGGCAAACAAAATGGCGGCTTACACATGGGACAAAGTTAAGAGCTTTCTAACAGCAAGAGAGCATAGAGATACTGTCTAAAGACTTCTCTAGAAGCATTATAATGTAGAGAGAACCTCTATAAGTCTTAATAATGACCAAGTTGTACTTGCAAGGTGGTGAAATCAATTATAGGAATATTTTTTACCCTGTTACGCTTGTTCATTGAAAGTGGGAGCGGTCACAGTAAAATAAAAATGGCAACCAACACACTGGAAGAATTCATGAGCTTTCTAGCAGCAATATAAGGCAGATACACCGTCCAAAGACTTCTCCAGCAGCTATAAAAGGTTTTTAATTCAATTAATAACCTATGAAGCTCGTCTTTATTGATGCAATTGCTATTAAAACTGTGAAAGTCAATCAAGCTTTTTCTTAGTCATCTTAACATTGGATAATATTATATCTAAAGCTAAGTAAAGCATCTTTACAGACATTTATAGGCAAGAAATGTGTATGTGAAACTAGAAGACTAAAAGTTTATTAATTTTATCAGCAGCATTAAACTTTTATCATGTAAATCATGTTTGCTATGCCTAAATCATGATGCATGCTTTGAAATCATCGGGAGTAGATTATAGATGGATAGATCCAGTGCCATATAATTGCTTTGCTAGCTTAGGCTCGCCCCTTAATGTTCTACATTGCTTCTAGTATTTCTATTATTCCAATCATTCTTAACTAGACTGGCACAAGTCAGCTTCCTTTTAAACTGTGCTAAATGAAAAGGCTATCGTGGGTCCAACTTTAAATTATCAATGGAAAAATACGTACATGTACTATCAAAATACCACGAATAAGTTACCATAGCAACACATAACAATAATGATTAAATTATATTAATAAAAATGTTCTTTACTTTTCTCCACAATGCTTCTGCTGTTAATTTGTGTGTGTCTTAGTAATCCAGCTTTCTTCATCTTACAATCAACTTAATAATATCACTAATGAATAATGATAACCACTCCTAGTAATTAATAATAATAATAATAATAATAGTCATAATTAATTGTTATTATTACTTCATATTTTGTGAATAAACTAGGTTGATATTTCTTGATTTGATTTGATATTTAGTGATACATTCATTGCCGGACTACTAATGAAAGACTCAGAGATGTGAGTAACATGACTGAAATAGACAAATA
>NW_003551853.1:0-2249 GCF_000090795.2 Amphimedon queenslandica | reverse complement strand
TAATTTTTAATTTATTCCTGTTACATTATTTTGTGTGATAAAGAATGGAGCTGTCACAGTTCCAGCAAGATCAGTATCAGTATCAGTATCAGCATTAAGATCAGTGTTAATATCAGTGTTAGAATCAGATTCAGTACCACTACCTTCACAAGGAACACCAATTGGCTCACTAGCTATTGATTTATCCCACGCATCTAATGAACAAACAAACAATCAATAGATAATTGAATACATTCATCTTTACCTTTTATAAGAGCAGTCATTGATGATGTTTTAGCTACACTGAGTGCAGTATCTCCTGAATCAGCAGTTAGTGTCACATCAGCTCCTTTTGACAATAAATATTCTGCAGTTTCTTTATGGCCCTCTCTAACCTTAACAACAATCAATAATAACAATAATAATAATTGTTGCTAATAATTATATTTACTGATATTATGAGGGGAGTGTCTCTATTCTCTCCTCCTCTACAATCAATGTCTGTCTCTCCTTCCTCCAGCAGTGCTACTATGATAGCTGTGTGTCCATTCTTTGCTGCAATATGCAACGGAGTGTATCCATTCTTATCAGTTATGTCTGTGTATTTGTAAGTATATTATTAACATTATTATCAGTTTATTTACTAGTGGAGCTCCCATTCTGCAGCAATAGTGAGACTACTTTTTTAGCCTGGACTGCACCAACTGATGATGATCCTTCATTTGATATTAAATGTAATGCCGTCCGTCCATTGGAATCACATGCTCTTAAATCACTAATAAATAAATAAATAAAATAAAAGAAATAAATTTATTAATTTACGCTTTATGTTTGAGTAGTTCTTGCATCACACCTAGTGGATCATAATCTGTCTTCATTACTCTGTGAACTATTATTAATTAATTGATTAATAATAATAACAATAATAATAATCATTACCTTTATCAAATGTTTTAATGTCCCTTGTTACTAATAATAGAGGAGTTAGTCCTTCACTGTTCTTACAGTTTACATTAATAATACCGCCGGACTGCATATTCTAATTAAAATAGATCCATTTAAAATTTTCATACTAACCAGGTTCTTTTTAACAGTGACAGAATCCCCTAACCAAGCAGCTTGCAATAACCTGTTAGCTGTGGAGGGCCTCTCTTTGGATAGTTGAGCTAAAGTAGAATTAGTATATTTATCAAAATAAATTAATAATAATTATCACTACATAATAGAATATCCCTTATGTGAGGAGGTCCTACATCCAGAGCATTCTCTCCAATATCATTTTGAAGTGTAGGATCAGCTCCACTTTTCATTAAATACTCTACAATCTATCAAACATCATGAGAATACACTCCCTTATCACCACCACCATTCCTCCATTACTTACATTAGAGTGTCCATTACGAGCTGCAGTGATGAGTGCTGTATCTCCACTTGACACACACTTTAAATTGATTATTGTTCTATATTTAGATACTAATTCCATTAGCTTTTTATCATCACCAATCTATAAAAAAGAACAATATGATGTCATAATGAGGTAATGCATATTGCATTCTTTTTGATGCATAATGAATAATGATAAATAATAGTAGTGAATATTGATCAACAATAAACAACTCACCTCTGCAGCTTCAAGCAGTGAGTCTACAGCACTTTGTGGCCTAAAATAATAACAATGATGTATAGGAGTGATGGTGATGATGATAGTGTTTATTTAAGAACACGATGAAATCAAGATATTGCATTAAGACTAGTTGTACATTCCATTGAAAGTGAGTGAGTGTTCATGTGGTCAAATGTTCACAGATGTTCAACAAAATACCACATCTTAACATACACCACACAACACATATAACATATCCAGTGCATATGCGGGTTGCATAGTTAAGGATACAGTGTATAAGGATAGGTACATTAGGCTTATGTATACCTTCTGCTCTGGAGTACATCATATGCAATCTTATGGTAAGTACTTCTCTTCCCAGTTCCTCCATTCATTTCAGCTCCAGTACATCAACTGAAGGGACAGCAGAGTCACTCACTACTACTGGTAAAGGCAAAAGTAAATAAACAGCCACGCCCTCACGTGATGTGTTCCTTTGCTAATTAGCCTTATAGAGAGAGAGAGAGGTATTGTTCAACCGTTGGCTGGTAGATCATGAGTGGATCTACTAGCTGGATCAGGTTTGCTGGTGCCTTCTTGTGCATTGGACTGGCTGTAACTACATGTAAGTATGCAGGCTCTCACTGCCAGCAGTTATTGGTAATAT
>NW_003551852.1:0-2249 GCF_000090795.2 Amphimedon queenslandica | reverse complement strand
TATCAAGCCATTCCCTGTTGGCTTGCTTAACTGCCAGAGTTACTGTAATCTAGAAAATGAATTTAAAATTATTGGATGTTTATGTCTAGCCAAATTTACAAATTTACAAGTCTACAGCATTTGTTGTGATAATCATGCTCCAAGTAGAGCCAGCACAGTAAATTAGATCACATGAATTATGTGACAGAACAGCTTTATTCCATCATATCTATGATTACATGCAAGCACAAACATGTCAAAATGCTGCACTAATGTACTTTTAGCAAGTTATTTTTTAAACTGAGCATAGACTGCCTAAGCTAATAGAGTATTGTTTGATAAAACTGGTCAGTAACTTTGATATTGCCGTCAGCCTATCACACTTACCGTTTCTTTTGGATCTGCTGCTTTTAAAAGAGTCCATCCAGCCGGTGGCTTGACTGGTGCAGGGGAAACAGTGTGCAATAAAAGAACCACCAAGAAGAGAGCAAAAAACGATGACATTGTCAGTGTTGAAGTCAAAGAATGTGCAGAAAATTTGTTAAGCTGGTCAGCTGGGGCATGGCTACAGCGTCGTGCATGCATGCATGCTGATAACTCCCCCCAAAATTAGATCTAGTTATGACGTCAGAGTTAATAACATTAATGAGCTCCGCCCAGAATGCTTTAATTAATGAGCCCCTCCTTTTTTCATTTTCGCCCCCTTAAAATAATGCTAGCAAAGTTGCTGGTGGGTTTTGCAGGATTGTTACTTGCAGCAGGAACCATTACCCCACAGACTGGTGCATATACAACAAAAAATGGCTCACAATGTACTTGGTTTGATTTAAGGACCAGTCAGTCTAAAATATTGCTAGCCACAGCAGAGATTACAAGGGATGTCCACAGAGCTATGGCTGCCAGTACACTGGAGACCTGTACACCTGCGATGAATTTAAAGCTCAAACCAGAGACATATTGCTAGGCTTAGTGGATCAGTTAGCAGGTACCGGCACTTGATAAATATTAAATCATTCAAGATTAATTTTTAACTTCAAATAATTCTTGCAAGCTCCCTCAGCTGTTTGCTCCTGTGTGTTCTGAGATACTACTAAAGAGAGAGAGATGCTGCATGAAGTTAAGTCTCCCTGCACTCTCAACCTGCCAACTGAGAACTAAAATTTTAGCAAAAAACTATAAACTTTTAAAATAGCAATTTATTTACCTTAAGGAGACAATTATTAGCGTGTACTTATTTTAGCGATTTTCATGAAACTGACATTTGGCTGGTACTTAATTTAGCGTTTTTGATCATTTGGTATTAATAACTTCTAGAAGAATTAAGGAGCGAGCCTAAGCAAGCTATAGATTATGTGCTGTGATTTACATGTATGAGCAAGCAAAGCAATTGCACAAGTCTAAATACACTAATACAGTATATCTTGTTGCATTAATCTTGCTTAAATTGCTTCATCACTGACTCTGCAGCCATTAACATGTAAAGTTATCTTGCTTACAGTTAGAAGCAGTCACTGAACGAAGAAGATTTTCATCTGCTTTGTTAACCTAGGCTAACTGCTAGAGAAGTCTTTGGACAGCAGTTTAGTATTATCTTGCTGACCGTTTGCTGCAAGTAAGCAGGCTCAGACTTGCTGACGGCCGCCATTTTATTATTGTGACCACACCCACCTTTAATGAGGAAATTAAAATTAGCGCGGACTTAAGTTAGCGATTTTTTAAAAATCGCTAAAATTCGCTAAATTAAATACCCGCAAACAATTGTCTCCTTAAGGTACTTGATGCGGCATTACATTTACTGTCATAATATGTGTTCTCAAAATCTACACCTTTCATACTTGATGGCAATAAATCATCATCTACTTCGGGGCTGTAATATAGTGCTTCAATAATTTTCATAAAATAATTCCTTTGCTTCACTATTTGGTGCAGGTAATGAGTAATTTGAAGTATTTTGAACGCAGTCTATACAATATTTGACTATAGTTACCATCATAAAAATCCGTATTTAGCTGCCTCTTATTTTCCTTATGTATTGCCATTTTTAATCTATCCATTTCGTTATCTGATAATTTATGCTTCAAGAATTTGTCTTTCCTCACATAATATTGCATCTCTATTCTCTTAATACTGTTTCAAAGAGTTTTGTTTTTGTAGCCCTGGATTTTGCTGATAACTTTTCTTAGACATCATTTTTTATTTAATGGGTTTCGAGAATACATTTTTTTAATATTCTGAAGATTTCTTAATTATGATGTTTGTTTTTGTTATAT
>NW_003551851.1:0-2249 GCF_000090795.2 Amphimedon queenslandica | reverse complement strand
AGGCAGTGATTCAATGTCAAATTTATGATAATCTTCTATGACAAAATGCACAAGGCAAATTTTAAGTTTTCTGTTATTTTTTTGTACCATTGCTTTGTAAAAATGTTTATCATTCACAAAATAAGTATGCAAATTGTCTAAATGGGGTAGAATTTTAGTTATAACTATTCAAAAAGTTAAAAATTTTCAATTTTATACATGAGGAATGGCAAAATGGCGACATTTAACTACCCCACATTTAATTGGCAAATGCACTACTCAAAGTTCTAGCAATCAAAATGAAACTTGGCAGAGACAGAGGTATAATAATGTAGAACAGCTAAAGAAGTATGCAAATTGACAATCTTTCTTCTTGACAAAGATAAAGCCTCCTAAATTGAGCAACCCATTGGTCTCCTGCGAGGGGTCAGCAACGAGTGGAAAAGCTGTACGGAATTCCCAATTATGGGAATTTCTTAGGAAATTTCCAAAATTCCAAATTTTTTAAAAATTCCCAAAAATTTCAAAATTCTGAAATTCTCCCAAAAATTCCTGAGGATTTTGTGGAATTTCTAGTGCTAAAATGCATAAGAGGCAATATAATAATCAAAAATTTATTTATTTTAAACAAATTTCACAAAGCCACTTCTCATTTCTGTCATATATTGGCACGCAAGAGTCATGAAACCATTTATGACACTGTTCACACTGAACCCATAAGGTAAGCTCCTCTCCTTCACCTTTGCTACAACTTGGGCACAAACATATAAGCTTTGAAGTCTGTACTGGCGATGTTACCCTTCTTTTTCTTTTAATAGGAAATGGTTCCAATTTCTTCTTTTCAATCGACTCAACTAGGTGTAACCTCATCTCATCTTGGGCATATAATATAGTGACCGGATCAATATTATGGCACAATGAAGTACAGAATGCAATAGCATAAAGGCCACAGTCGGTTGCACCATTTTGTTTTGGACAAGCAATAACATTTACTTTAATACCATTGTGGCCACTCTCCTCAGGAAAAAGTTTAAGAATGATTTCTTCGGCAGTTGCTGGTAGGTCTGAATAAATAGAATCGTAATAATTCACTTCATTTACATCACAGTTTAAGGATGATATTACAGCCCAATGATCTCCTTCAATATGTATTATTTGAATTGCATTAGCAGAATTTTCTAATGGTCTTTTATACTGGCAATTACTTGTCTGTAGGCCATTGAGATTAGGAAACATCCCCTTTAAAATTATGTTGGCTGCTGTGACATGCAAATCATTCAATTTTTTCCCACCTGTGATGATAAATTTCTCCTTGTCTGTTAGCACAAATGCTTTTCCTAATTTGACCCATAATTTTGCTGTTTTATTAGGTTCAGACGCACTTTCTTCCTCCTGTATAATAATTGTTGAATCAACGTGTTTGATGTAATCACAGCTTTGTTTGGTCAATGTGAGGATTCCATCTGTTGGTGGTACAAACAAAGAACTCTCAAAAGGTATTATGTTTTTGCCACTTTCATGTTGCATGAAGGAACTAGTCGTTAGTGTACAAATATATGTATCAAGAGGGTAATATGTTGCATCTGACTGCTTCATCTTATATGAGCCATGAATTTCTTCAATTTCATCATACCATGTGCAAATAATGCCGAAGTCACTTTCAACTGGTGCATAACTGCTTTTATAGCTTGATATAACAGCCTTTTGCCCTTTTCCTTTCCTCCCCAATTTAGCAAACTGTAGTACTTGGCCGATTCTGACTTTATCACCATGCTTGAAGACACAGAAGTCACCAATGACAATATGTGTCATTTTTTGTGGTAGCACTTTGTTGCTGCTATTAGATTTTATAATTTCTTGAGATTTTTCTCCATCATATGGCTGTTTAGCTCTGACTCGAAATATCCTATCATTTGATACTTTTTCTGTATCTTGAAAGAGCCATACAGCTGTTTGCTTACGAATGTATATCTCACCAACTTTTACAAACGGTGAATGACTGTTTTTTGTTGCAATATTTGTATCACTTTTGGTGTATACTGGCAAAGCATGACCATCAGATTTCTTGAATGGTAATTGTGTCCTTAACACTTTTGCTTTTTGTTTAACACATGCAGTCACGACTTTCTTTTCCTCTAGGTGATGAATATCAGTGATCATATCTTCAATTATTTCATTGGATGATGTAAAATTATCTACACTGCTTGATTCATTGTCAATCTCTATCTCATCTTCATCATCTTCTTCGCTCTCTTGCAAGTTTGAAGGTA
>NW_003551850.1:0-2249 GCF_000090795.2 Amphimedon queenslandica | reverse complement strand
TTTTTGGAAAAAAAACCATGGGCTATAGCCTTGGGTATTTTTCAGAATTTTGGCATTTTCTTAAAATGGCCATAACTTGAAAAATATTTGTTGGAATCATCTCAAACTTGTTACACAGCATAAGGACATCAATATGTATCAGAAAATGTAATAAAAATTTGGGATGATTTCGGAGCCATTTTTTAGAAAAAACCATGGGCTATAGCCTTGGGTATTTTTCAGAATTTTGGCATTTTCTTAAAATGGTCGTAACTTGAAAAATTGAAGTCGGAATCAGCTCAAACTTGCTACACAGCATAAGTACATCAATATGTATCAGAAAATGTAATAAAAATTTGGGATGATTTCGGAGCCATTTTTAGAAAAAACCATGGGCTATAGCCTTGGGTATTTTTCAGAATTTTGGCATTTTCTTAAAATGGCCGTAACTTGAAAATTATTTGTCGGAATCAGCTCAAACTTGCTACACAGCATAAGGACATCAATATGTATCAGAAAATGTAATAAAAATTTGGGGTGATTTCGGAGCCATTTTTTGGAAAAAAACCATGGGCTATAGCCTTGGGTATTTTTCAGAATTTTGACGTTTTCTTAAAATGGCTGTAACTTGAAAATTATTTGTCATATGTATCAGAAAATGTAATAAAAATTTGGAATGAATTTGGAGCCATTATACCTAATTATACATGTACTATGATGTCATATGTATCAAGTAGTAGCTATGATGATCTGTACAGTGTATGTACATGTATGTGTGTTTGATGGTGTATTTTAAGAAAACAGATACCT
Source organism: Amphimedon queenslandica (assembly GCF_000090795.2). Classification (NCBI taxonomy): domain Eukaryota; kingdom Metazoa; phylum Porifera; class Demospongiae; order Haplosclerida; family Niphatidae; genus Amphimedon; species Amphimedon queenslandica. The sequence goes on along the minus strand of NW_003551850.1, from coordinate 1,460 downwards.
TATTAACAAAGCAATGATGTTGTTAGCTCATTAATAAATGTTTGAGGAAGTATGGGCATTCCTTGTTCATGGGGAAACATGCAGATACTGCTCCCCATTATATTATATGGAGCTAAAGGGATTAACTCTCAGAGTCCCTTCTTGTAATTGGAATTACCAGTACATGAAGCAATGCAGATCATACCCAATCAGATGTACATGTACACACATCTTACAGCCTTTCCTTATTCTGTGGTTATAATCAACACTAACTGGTGGTATAATTGAATGTACATGATGTGTACACATACACTTATGTAAGTCCTAATTATTGTTTTTATGCTGTAACATTAAACATTGAATAATAATATAATATTAAATAATATGTACCTTTACTTGTGGTTCAGGTGAAGGATTGTTTGATACCGTTTGATGATCTCACCTGTGAGATGGTTTTCTATTGGCGCTGTCTCTCCAAGTACTTCAGGTCAAAGCCGGAGGGGGAGGGGCTTGGGTTCTTTGACCGAGTCACCCCCACTCTTTCTAACTTCTGTCATTATTTTAAAAGGTATAATTATACTTTAGCTTCTGCTTCTCTTGATCCTCTGTCTTCTCTTCTCTCTCTAGCTACATTGATGATAAGATATTCAAGGCCTCAAGTGTCTCCGACTCGACGCTAGACAACGAGTTATCAGTTGAATTCGTTGGACGTCAGTTGTGTGGAATGATATCTTGCCTGGACTTTACCGATGAAATGGGAAGGTAGAAATAAATAATCACATGTAATGTACCCTCTCTCTCTCCCTCCCTCTCTCTCTCTCCCTCTCTCTCTCTTCCTCAAGGCGGTTGCTTGATGATCTCATCCACCAGTTGATAATAAATCCTTCCTATCCGACTAGTCTTGTTTCATGCATACTCAAGGAGCAGGTTCAAGTATGGCCCCAGGAGAGCTACAGGATAGAAAGACTCCTTGATATGATAGCGGAGATAAGGTGCCCCAGTATAAGTGACAGTGCCGCTACAAGCAGTATCATCACCACCTCACAGTTCATGAACATGTCAACTGTTAACTTGAAGGTACTTGTTTAGTAATGAATGAGCAGTCTGATATGATACTGTATTAATACAATTCACTTGTATTAATACAATTCACTTATATTTTATATATTAATTAATGTACATGTACTGATCCATTTATTATGTACCTGTACAGTCAATGCAAAGGGTCTAAGTTTCACGGATACTTTGCAAAAATGAAATCTGCAAGAACCAATTGGACTTTAAGAAAGTGAAAATTTCACTAAATAAATTTACAGCTCTTGCAAATTTCTTGGATTGTGCAATGTACATGTACATGTGTTCAAAATACACTTGTTGGCAAATCAACAGGTGTACTGATGTTATGCAACAAGTGATGAAATCTGTATAACAGACACACACAGTGAGGACTCCCTCCTGATGTTCTTGTTGTAGCATTATCC
>NW_003551849.1:0-2250 GCF_000090795.2 Amphimedon queenslandica | reverse complement strand
TATCATGAAACAATATCATTAGCTATTTGAGACTTCTCATGATCCAAGGGCTTTGATTTCGTTTTGCTTTCATAACAAAATTGCAAAGAACATATTAAACATTGTGGTTATATATGCACATGATTATATGATACTCAAAATGAGTTTACTAGTTAACAACAATTTAGACCTTTTAGTGTAAGCATAGTTGCCTTCTTCTCCTTCTCAAATTCTTCTGCTGTCAGAATTCCATTGCTCTTGAGGGTACTAAGTTTTGACAATTGTTTGTAGTACTTATTCCTCACATCAATGGATTTTAATTGACTTAGTGATGCAGTAGCACTTCTCTTACAATCAAATCCTCCACCTCTCTGAAACATTGATGTATTTGGAGGATCAAGTTAACTTAAGTACATTCTACAAATAATCATTTCACTCCATATGTGATACTGTACTTGTGTGTATATGTACATCCATGTTTATCTTGTAGTTCATTAAACATCTTATGACTGCTTTTTGTTTCATTGCATCATCGCTGCTCTTTTTGAGTTTTACTACATCATCTGAAGAGCCTGTATCAACATTACTACTTTTCTTCCACTTCTCACCCTTCACATTTAATCCATCACACCACAATAGAGCAGCGGCACCTGTACCTCACTCAATGTATCATTAAGATCCTTCTCACCCCTGATGCTAATGATATTGTTACCTTGAATATAGCCGACATCAAAATCAAATGTTTTATCATGTGTTAACTGATTCTTAATGATTTGTTTCAATATCTCTACTGAATTCACATACATTGTTTCACGCAAAGTAAAGACATTAGATTTCTTAGTTGTCTTGCAACAGCCTTTAGAAGCAACTTCGGTAAGATGAGAGGAGATCGTAGCATTAGGGCAGCTGCCTACTAGTTGCTGAGGGTTATCCCCGACTAAAATGTGGGATGAGAGTGGGTCCAGAGCCTGGAATGATAGTAGGTCTTTTGAATGGTATTAGAGTCACATAAATTCTACTTGCAACGCCACCTTTCTGGCCACTATTCACTGTAACAGTAGATCCTACAAAAGAGACTGCCTGTGGAGCCGTGCGATTTTCTGCCATAATCAAGACAGACACTTTGCTCAATCACAACGGGTGGGTACACATAAATGGAGCAGGACTAATGAGATTATGCGGCTTGTTGACCTGCGCATGCACAAAGTATAGCTGTTCAACGGACCAGAAAAAGCCTGTATCAAATAATAATATAAAAAACTGCTCAAACAAGGAATGCTTCTGAAACCACACTTTTGCTCTCAGGTTACTCTGTTGAGTCTAGAAGGAATAAGCAACATTAATTATAATTGTATAAAAGTACACGTACATTACATTATTCTTTAGAACGAACTTTGTATCCTATTTTCATCTCTAACAATAATCAGCCAGGTAATTTTATACAGCGAAAGTAGTTTATACTGACCTGGGAATATATTGGCGTAACATTAAGTAGTGCCAAGTGAAATGTTGTCTGTTTAAAAGAGACAAGTTAAAAAGAAACCTTTCATTGCAAATGTCATACACATGTAGCTAAGTATTTCTGTAGCCTAAAATTTCTGCTAATTTTGCAGATTTTGAAAACTGAGGAAATTTAACCCCTTAAAATTAGTACACATTAATAAGCATAGTGATTTTGCTATAATAAAATCTGCAAAAGCCATATTATGGAAATTTGTAGAAATTTTGGGCAACAGAAATTTCTAGCTACAATTAAGGTGTCCCAAAATCAATACCACTGCTCTGTTGTGGTGATGGCACTTGCTCAGTTTTAAGTGAGGTGCATTCAACATTTTTTAAGTACATTGTAAGTACTGTAACACCTTTCTGAATGTATTCCCTAAAATTAAAAAAATTCCAAGTTATCGTAAATAAAAACAACTTCATTACTAATGTTATCAACAATAAATGTCACTAATGAGTCAGTATATGTGTAACTAAACATTGTATTACTTTATATAGTGACAACTACATTGACAGGAGATGATGACAATTCCGATTAAAAAGTTGACTAAAAAAATGTAGTTTTGCCAATTTTTCATTTTAATTCTACTACAAAACTAGCATAGTTGAGGGATGATTTTGTTCCACTAGAATCTTTCTCATATACATATAAATAATACTTTTTTCAAAAATTCAGGTTAAGCATAGAAACATGTTTCATACCAATTTTGAACTACAGCTCAACCACAGATCAACTATGTTCTCAGCTCAACAACGTTCTCCAATATT
>NW_003551848.1:0-2250 GCF_000090795.2 Amphimedon queenslandica | reverse complement strand
ATGCAATAACATCCACTAGTGAATCTACAATGAGTACAGGTGCATTTATCAGGTTAATGGCTACTTATGAGCCTCCAACTACCTCGGAATTTACTTGTTAACCTCCCAGTGGCAAACAAGTTGTTTATGAACCTGAAATCAAGCAATCTGATTGATCAATTAGAACTATAGATAGGCATGGTAGAAATATAGTCAGGTGGGGCCTGACCCGTCTGACTAGTATGGTAGAAGGAACATTACTAACTACTACTGATCTGATCATACGTGTCACTCACTGCCATACATTACTTTAAGTGTAAACAATACCTTCCAAATGTCCTTTCACACTGCATGAGTAATTGTGCTAGTCAGTACAGACAGTAGCTATGTCTCTCCTGTTAGTGGTTGTTCTCTTATTCTTCAGTAGCTCCTCCAGTATCTCCTCTCATCAGTATTATGTGTCTGATGACTGCAGTTCAGTTACTCAGTCACCTTGTAATCCTTTATCAGTGTATGCTGGGGATATGTCTCAATACAATGACACCATCTTCTACTTTATTGGAACTAGTGTCATTAATTTTACTGTCATAATGGACTCAGTACAGAATATAACTCTACATGGACTGGACCAGTCTCCTTCTGTTCACTGCATATATAATAATGTTATAACAGTCACTACCAGCAGTCATATCAGTTTCAGTAACTTATCATTCCAGCAATGCGCCATATATTTTGAATTTTCAAGTAGTATTGCAATTACTGGTTCTATTTTTTAAAACCAATATTAGAGTTTGGGTCTTATGAATGTTTTTGATAGTAAGATAACATCTTCAGTTTTTGATAGTGTAAATCTACTCATGTTTTATTCTCCACCTCCAGTGTGTTACAATGAATTACACTGTTACTCATTAACACTGACTAATGTTACTGTGACTAATGGCTACTTAGAGTTTGATATGTTTCATGGTACCTCATATAATCTATCAATTATCCTTGATAATGTCAAAATAATCAGTACATCAACTGATTATTATTTCACTGAATCTCTTTTTTCTCTGTATATTACCAATTCATCAATATCTTGTTCAAATGATGGATTTGGCTTTGAGTTTGACATGCATTTACAGCAATCAAAATATTGTAATATTAAAGGTGTTGAGTCACAATCTACTATTGTAATTGAAGACACCCAATTTCACAACAATGGTAATGGATTACATTTTATCATATTACAAGATTATTTTCAATTAAGTAATCATCATATTGCTTTACTGTTAATTTATGTTCAATACATGACAGTGATTTGTCTGGTTTAGCAATGGACGGAGGTTTATCAACATCAGCTCATATCAGTGTTATAGATACTGAACTTGTTGGAAATAGGAGAAATGAGATAATAGGGTGTCATTTTGTCCTTCTTAATAACATTACTGTTACAAATAGTCTATCAACAGGACTGGTGATTAAATCCTCTGTAGTAACTGTAGAAAATAGATTAGCATTTAAGAATAATACTGGAGTAGTTGGAGGGGGAATGGCAATAAATAGTTCATCTACTGTGGCCCTATCACCATCAGCTAACTTGGAGTTTATTGATAATCATGCAACTTATAAAGGAGGAGGAATTTATATTGATGAGAAAACTGAGAGTACATTTGCACGAGTGTCACCCAACTAAATGTCGATTTTCATAAATTATTTAACTCAACAAATCCTTCAACATCAAGTGATGCAATTGATTTGGCTTTTTGTGATCCTGAGAGTAATGAAACCACACCACTAAGGCATGATGATGAAAAGCAAAGTATTTTTCCAGGTCAACCAATAAAACATAATGTTGCTTTATTTGGACATAGTTCTGATACAAACTCATATAGTCTTACAGATGGGAGAATAAAAGTAGAAATTAATGAAACAAAGGTGGTAGACAAATACATTAACAATTGCTCACTGATTGAATTCACACCTAAATTTATTAACTATGGAAGAAATTACGTTACACTTATTGTCACTACTGATTCGTTTTATAACCTTAAAGAGCATTTGGGTATTTCATTTATTCTTAATGAGTGTCCTATTGGTTTCAGTGTAAACAGTTCAGGTGTTTGTGATTGCAGTGTTTCAAGAGAGAATGTGACATGTGATATCAATAGTCTAAACATTACACACAATGGTCTACTCTGGATTGGAACAAATGATACCAGTACACCTTTCAATGCTAATGCAACCAATCCTAATGCATGCATTATCAATGAGGACTGTCTCCTCTAT
>NW_003551847.1:0-2254 GCF_000090795.2 Amphimedon queenslandica | reverse complement strand
TCTTCACTCTACACTGCTGTAGTGCAGTAGTCCCTGAAATAATATCTCCAATGTGGTGTGGCGGTTTGATATCTTTACTCAATACAAAGTCACTTTTTTCCTTTGGATGTAACTCCTCCACATTGATCCCTGCAGTAACTTCACTCATATGCTCCATCATCTGTTTCTTAGACCTCAGGACTTGTTGAGGACTACTTGTCTTCAGACTCTGTTCTACATATTCCTCGACATCCTCCAGAAGACTCAAACTCATTTCTGCTGATTTTATTTGCTCTGACAGCACCTTCAGTTTATCATCAGTGATCCTCTTTGCCTGCTTAGTCAGTTTCCTCTCTGACTGACGAAGAACAACAATCATTTCCTCTACCATTTTATGTATTTCTTCTAAAACTCCTTCTCCTCTCTCTCTGATCTCACCCTCTCTCTCTGCTAGAGCAGACAGGACCTTCTTGAGTGCTTCCTTCTTTCGTTCAACTGGTGATAGACATTCTCTTAACTTTTGACAGTCCTTCGTGTAAATCTCAGTGATTAAGTCGTATTCGTGATGTCTGTGATTACGAGCTAAGCAGTGAGAACAGATTACTGTATCACATGTTTCGCAAAAGAACTCAACTTATGGCTTTCCATGATCATTACACATGGCCTCTTGAAAATCAGCTGTCTTCTTTGTTAGACTGTATATCTCTTTGATGCTTTTGAGGTGGAATGCTACAGGAAAGGCTCCAATTCCTTCTTCTGGTACTTCCGTATGATGACGACAATTTGGACAAGAGAGGTAATAGGTCTCATTCTTCTTATCCAGAGGTAATCCTTCCAGACAGTGTTCACAAAATGAGTGATGGCAGGGTAGGATCTTAGGGTTGGTATAGTGGTCAAGACACACAGAACAGGTGAGCTGCTCCTCCAGTTTCAGTTTCAGACCAGAAGATGGTTTGGCTGCCATTTCAAGAAAAAAAATAAAATTGTGTACACAAAGCAAAAATGAGAGATAGAGCAGAAGACGATAAATGAAGATAGACAAGAACAAACAATAACAAAATAAAAAAGTTGGAATGAAATAAAATCTAAAACAAAAGCAGTAGAGTAGGAAAAGAAAAGAATGACAAGAAGACAGCCCTGATGAACTCTTGGAGTAGTCTAGTCTTGTGACTGATAGCTATAATAATTGTAGTAACCTTTACAAAAGATAATAATAAAAAATCAGAATACTCTATGTAGCATATGAATAAAGAACATTTAAAGGGTGAGCTAAACCTTATTGAAGTATAATTGAACTAGCATACAGCTACTCTTGGAGGGTACAAACTTCATGACCATCAGTTTCCCATAGCATATTGCTGAAGCTTGAACTCTCATTATGTACATGCATCAAAAAACCAAACAAAGACAAGTTTTATAGCTGTACATGTACAAGTAAACTTACTATCAAGAGTTACAGTTACACAGGTATTTAATCTTATCTTTAATTACACATATTAATTTCACAAATGGGAGACTGGAGCTAAAATGTCTGTCATGTTAAGTGGCAAAAATGTCCACGCAAAAAATGGAGGTATAGAAACATACTGGGATTTTTCATCAAAGAGATATCATACTTTGCTAGGTTTGGGTGGTATACCTATATTTAGTAATGTTGCAATATTCTAACAGTATTTTTATCAATAATTATAATATTGATGTATTGAAAATTACTAAATACTGAAGTATTGATAGTCATAATGTTAATGATGTCAGTACACATGCATTGTTGCACTTGTTACTGCAGAATATTATTGAGAGTCTTTCACTCAATACCTTCATTTTCTACCTTTCCCTTGCCTGGAATGTCAACTGTAGAATTTTTTAAGATCTTTTCTCCACTCTCTGCATTAATTGCACCATTTAGGCCTGTCATATTAACAATCCACACATAAATCAATAAGCACTAACTGGAATGGGTGGAGAGTTCTAAGATACGGACAGAGTAATTATAATAACAACTGGTTAAAGCAGCTTCAAAGAGGGAGTAACAACAAAGAAGAATAACAACTCAAGAGGGTGTTTTACTTTAATACCTCATGTGCCTTTTTCAATTCAAATTGCATCTGGTAGCTATGCATGGTAATTGCTACACCACAAAAATTGTGAATGATTGCAGCAGCAAATTTATGAGCAAATATATTATATCTAGATAATATGATAAAATTTATGGTGTGTATCCTAGAATTTAATCATTTGTTAATTATTTAAGATAATTAAGAAAATCATTTTAATA
>NW_003551846.1:0-2254 GCF_000090795.2 Amphimedon queenslandica | reverse complement strand
AGTGTTCGAATATCGATGGTGTGCGATAGTAGGTTGCTGACTCTATACTGTTCTTCACGATGCAGCTTTGAACGGATCACTTGATGTCATGAAGTACTTGATCAGTCATCGTTACTGTGATCCAAAGGCTACTAGCAATAGTGGTCAGACTGTTCTTCACCTTGCTGCTAGACACATTGATATTATAAAGTATCTCATTGATGAGTGTCACTGTGATCCAATGGCTACTAACAATAGTGGTGAGACTGTTCTTCACTGTGCTGCTGATCACATTGATATCGTAAAGTATCTCATTAATAAGTGTCATTGCAATCCAATGGCTATTGATGCATATGGATATACTGTTCTTCACAGAGCAGGATCACTTGATGTCATGAAGTACTTGATCAGTCATCATCACTGTGATCCAAAGGCTACTACCAATAGTGGTCAGACTGTTCTTCACTGTGCTGCTAGACACACTGATATTGTAAAGTATCTCATTGATGAGCGTCACTGTGATCCAATGGCTACTAACAACGCAGGTGAAATTGTTCTTCACTGTGCTGCTGATCACATTGATATCGTAAAGTATCTCATTAATGAGTGTCACTGTGATCCAATGGCTGCTACCACAAATGGATATACTATTCTTCACAAGACAGGATCACTTGATGTCATGAAGTATTTGATCGGTCATCATCACTGTGATCCAAAGGCTACTACCAATAGAGGTTATACTGTTCTTCACTGTGCTGCTAGACACATTGATATTGTAAAGTATCTCATTGATGAGTGTCACTGTGATCCAATGGCTACTAATGAATTGGGTGAAACTGTTCTTCATCGTGCTGCTAATCACATTGATATCGTAAAGTATCTCATTAATGAGTGTCACTGTGATCCAATGGCTACTGACTCTAACAACAAGACAACTCTTCATAAAGCAGCTCAAAGAGATTCATCTGATGTAGCTAAGTATCTCATTAATGAGAAACACTGTGATCCAATGACTGTTGACAGTCTCGGGCAGACACCTCTTCACATTGCTGCTTATTGGAATAATCCTGCAGTTGTTGAATATTTACTATCAACTGGTAAATGTGATCCATTGGCTAAAGACTACAAGGGGAAAACACCATTACAACTAGCTAAGAGCAACTGGCGTAGCAAGATGTTTTGGCCCACTTTTATGAACTTGCCGGACAGTACTCTTCCTATTTTTAACAAGTTTGGTGATATAAAATCATCTCATCCAATTGATTCTTATGTTAACGTCCTCCTTATGGGTAATCCTGGAGCTGGTAAAAGTACTCTCAGTCATGTCATCAATGACACAGCTACTAGTTCATTTATTCTTGGCTCTTTTAGAAATGCTGGAGATGTGAAGCCCTGTACTGCTGGCATCATTCCTTATAAACTACAACATAGGGAACTGGGTAACATCATTCTTCATGACTTTGCTGGTCATTCAGAATACTACTCCAGTCACAGTGCTGTCATTGAGAATCTGTTACAAGGTTCTGGTGGTGTGTTCCTAATAGTAGTCAATATATTGGAGAAGGAAGCAGTCAAACAGCTTCATCAGTGGCTAACAGTTGTGAGAAATGAAGCACATAAAGCTCTTAATCAATGCCATGTTATTGTAATAGCCAGCCATATGGATGAGGTAAGGGATGAGGTAAGTAATCTTGTTGAATGGAGAAAGGAAGAAATACAGAAGGTCATTGTAAGGGAAAAGTGTGATAGTGTCTTCTTAGATTGTCGTAAGCTTGGTGGGAGTGGTTTGGATTCCCTCTTTAAAATGTTGTCTAGTGCCTGTGAGTCCATTCGTAGTACAAGTGGAAGGAATTTGAGTCTTTATTGTCGCATGATGTATGGTCTACTGGAGGAAAGGAAAGAGAATATACTGACCCTCTCTGATGCAATATCTGCTGGTAAGGACAATAATGATTACATTTTACCAGCTTGTGATGACATTTGGAATGTTCTTCAGTCGTTGCATTCAACTGGTTTGATCAGTGTTCTTAAAAGTGAAGACAAGGTATGGGTTGTTGTGAATAAGGGTATACTACTAACCGAGGTGGATGGGATTCTCTTTGCTCCAAAGACATTCAAAGAACACGTTGACATTGCTAGCAATACTGGTATTGTTAGTGTGTCTGGTCTGACTAGACTCTTCCCTAAATATGATCCTGACATGTTGATCTGTTTTCTGAAAAACATGGAACTCTGTCAAGAAATGAACCCATCTTTTCTAAGAATGACAAACTTC
>NW_003551845.1:0-2254 GCF_000090795.2 Amphimedon queenslandica | reverse complement strand
GAGCCAATTACTGGTTCAGAAAGAGATGAAATACTTGAGGTTTGGAGTTATAGTTTATTCCTTTCTTAGTTTTTGTCTCCTTCCTTCTGTTGTTTCTCTTTTTAGCGTTTGTTTCCTGATTCTGTTCCTGGTAGCGGTCTCTCTGGCCATAAAGAATTAACTGAAGTTTGTCTTATCTTTATACCGTATAACGCTTTAATTTGGCGGAGTTTTATTTTGGCGATTGGCAGTTTGCAAACAGAACTGCCAATATTAAAACCGCCAATCATTAATGCGCATGCTCAGTAATGCACGTGTAGACAAAAATCGCCAAATTAAAATCTGCCAATTACAATTTTACCGCAAAATTGCCAAAATAAAGCGCTATACAGTATTACACAATAATCATGTTATCATTATTTATCTTAAGGATTCTCTCACTTGTGAATTAAAATCAGCTCCTCCTAATAGTCTCACAATGCATCTAGCCAAAGCTTTCTGTAACATTCGTAATGATTATGGCATGTATAAACTTACTGTGACATACACAATGTACATTCAATATTCATGTACATGCACACAATGTAAATTCCAATATTCATGTATACATTGTAGCGGGAAATTTTTGTTGCCAGAAACTTTCATTGTCTTTTGAAGCAGGCTTTACAAGATCTTTTCGTTGATTTTATTTTGTTATACATTTCACTGTCACGCCTATTTAATTAATGCCATGTGTATGGTTTAAGATGGAAGAATTTTATGGTTACGTATGGTTTGCCGTGGTTACCATATTTATAAAGACATTTGGAGCCCATCAGTTGGAGAAGAACTGCCTTTTGTGTTGATCCTGATAATGCCACTGATTACTATGCTGTGGCTGTAGTGAAAAGAGGATCTGTCGTGGGTCAAACTTTTAGTTCGATTAAAATTTTTATATTGTCTTAAAAATTTATAGCCAATGAAACAAATGAAAATTAGCACCCAACAAAAATTTCCTGCTATACGGTATGTACATTCCTTTAGATATGTACACACACCATCAAAGGTCATATTGTATTCTGTGTCTCTAGGTCTTAAAGCAATGGCTCATATTTGGTATGAAGTGATACAGGAACTGCGCTACAGGTGGGAGAATGGTATAGCGTTACCAAGGTAACTATAATTAACTATCAGTTTACATTATGTACATGAACTGTCTCAGTTTAGGGAAGAGTCATCCTGACATGTCTTGTTGTCTCTTACATCAGAAACTACAGGTAAAGCATTATTATTTTTGTTTATCATTTTTTTATTTGTTTATCATTGTTCTTTAGCATGAGTTACTATTATACTTTTGCTATTAGCTGAATATACATGTACATGTAGTATAGACCTATTGAAATTTTGGAAAGTAATTTATAAAAAAATCTAATTTTGATCAGAATCAGCTCTTCTACACAACATACATGTATGTAAGTGCATGTACATGTATATATATCAAGAAATAATATAAAAATGGAGAATTCCCTCCTTTTCAATTTTGGCAAAATTTGGCCATAGACCTTGGACACCCTGTAATAAAGTGCTTTTTTGCCAAATTTTTAAGAATCAAATTTTAACATATTTACTGGTGTATTTTCAAAGAGTTAATTGGACTTTATAATACGTGACAGAAATTTAGATACTGTATCCTAAACTAGTCAAATCATGAAACAAACCATAATGTGTCGTAGATTTTATCATATGTTCTACTGATATAGCATATTCACTACACTCTCCCTCTCTTCATTCATTAGATGTTAAACAACTGTATACTACACAAGATATCACATGCTAAGAGACTCCACTACTCTCAGCTATCAGGAGAGACTTCAGAATCCAAACTCTCCCCTAGCCCTGAAGAGCAGAGCCCAACCTCTAGTCTCAGTTTTAGTCAGCGAATACAATGTCAGATATCAAGCGAGCAACAGCCACTCCCACAAACCCCTCCCTCATCAACCGGGTATCACAAGAGCACCAGCAGTGATAGTGATGAGGAGTTCTTTGAAGCTCAGGAGACCTTTGAAGAACACCATAAGGAAGACTTTAGTACTTCTTCAGTGTCTTTGCTAGACTCAATAACGAAAAAGCTTTTGGAGCATATAGTGCCTCAACTCTGCATTTACTGTAATCAAATTTTGATACCATTATTACTCATTAATTTTAATCCAGGCTTATCATTTGGAGTCACTCATCAGCCCAATATGCTTGAGTGAAGCCAGTAAAAGATGGACACTAGTAACACACAAAAATTGGT
>NW_003551844.1:0-2254 GCF_000090795.2 Amphimedon queenslandica | reverse complement strand
TTATTAATTTTATTTCTAGTATTTTAGATTGCACTGATTGTTTTCCCCATTGCTTCACTGGTGGATCCATTCCTTTGTTTGGTCACATGACGGTCACATGCTCTTCCTTACATAACAACAATAGTAACAGTTTATTTTTAATATTCAGACACCATTTATGCAATATAATCAGCTCTACCGGCAACAGTAAGTTTTTAACATGTAAATGAAATTTATTATTATTATTATTGTATTATCATATTATTATTATTATTATTATTATTATTATTATTGTATTATCATATTATTATTATTATTATTATTATTATTATTATTATTATTAGGTGTATCTTTAAAGTATTGTTGTGAGTTTCTTCATTTCATTGTTACCTACATCTCTCGCTTGTCTTTAATGACACACACTGCAACACTTGATGGCATCATCACTAACCTGACCAATACAATCCAGTTGTTAGAGTCATGTGACCAATTGAACGGAGGCGGGATACATGTATTATTACATGTTTATTGGACAATGGTATCACTACTATACACAGCAGTTATTATCCTTGGTTAGGTTGTGTGTGCTAGGATCAATATTGTATCATGTGCTGTTTATGTTTTTCTACATAATGTACATTACATGTACATGTATGCATGTGCTTTCTTATTTATTTAATTCCAATTAATGCCCTTTCTTCAGTTTGTACTATGTGTACATGCATGTATTGTGTTTGTGAAGTGTCATGGTACTACAGTTTAAGATATCCCCTCATGTTTGAGTTATCTGCATCTTGCTAGAACAGGAGGAGCACCTTGTCTTATGAATAGCATCCTTTCTCCTACACATAACAGTTGTGATATTGTTAGCATACACTGTATGTTATCCGCCTAATATATTTGTTGGGTATTGTTTATTGTTTTTGTTGTTTGTTGTGTAGGTGATAAATATGTCTCCATGTTCAATGAAGAATGTAATAGAATTATCAAGTACTTACTAAAGCAAAGGGAAGATGCCTTTGATACTGTTAGTGCTTCATCAAATGATTAAAGCACCATTACATTTCTTGTTGCTCATGTCTAATTATAGTTTATGTGCATGTACATACATTGTAAGTATATATTTACATGTACATGTACATGTACATAGCAAAAATTAGCAAAGCTTTTGGGCCACAAAGATTCCACAAATGAATAGGTATATAATACCGTATATGGCATATATTTCGCGGGTATAAAATTTAGTGATTTGACTGCATTTTTTTATTCACAAATAAAAAATTTCGCGATTTAATGTAATTACCACACCTACTATAGAATCAGCACGCTATTTTGCGAATTTTAATTTCGCGAATTTTTCCAAAACGCGAAAATCGTGAAAATTAATCCCCGCGAAATATATGCCGTATACAGTACTTTAATTCTTAATAAAGTAATTAATGTTCTTTATGATTATATTCAGTATACCATAGTTACTCCAGTTTTGCTCTATAGGCCAGTGTATTCAAGAATGGTGTACCATCATTATTCCCTTGTTCTTGTTTCCTGGAGGTGTGGTTACTACTTGCCAAGGCAACAGATTGGACTTCCAGCACCAACAGAACTCCAGTTAGTATGTACATGTACATGTATTATATACCATCCGTAGCATTTACCAGACATGGTTAATTATAAATTAATTACTTTAATTACTACTGCTATTACTAGAATTGCTAGTCTCGCCGGGCCAGCCCCTTCCTTTAGGGGAAGGGTCTGGAGACAAACCAAGCAAAGTTGTTGCATGCTGGAATGTAATTAGTGCAGCTGATCATATGACCGGATGCATCCACGTGTTAATTTCACGTGATAGACACACCCCAAGAACATGGCTACCAGAAGTATGAAGAAGGAATCATAGCTAAAACTCATTTCAAATCAGTTTTTATCATTAATTTATTTTGTTTTTCTTCATTCATCCTCTACTTATTAAATGCATTTTGCTATCAGATCAAAACAGTATGTTTAATAATGCAAAATTGACTAAAATTGTATAATAATATAATGATAGTAATAAGAATGCTACAAAGGCCATGGCTGTTAGCGACATCATTTGCAGATGAGGTAGTAGTTCTTCATCTTCCATAAAAGTATGTACCCCTATAGCACTACAGATAATTACTGATTAGACAACAATCATAAGTTAAGTGAACTGACCATTTCTTAACTCATTGCTCATCAATAGGTAAGCTCACTAGCTTTAGTCATTGACCAGAGGACCAAGGAAGAGTTTTTCTGT
>NW_003551843.1:0-2254 GCF_000090795.2 Amphimedon queenslandica | reverse complement strand
ACCTTCCTTATTGCTAGAGAAGCTTTTGGACAGCAGTTTAGTCTTACCTTGGCGACAGTTTGCTGCAAATAAACTCAAACTTGCTGATAGCCGCCATTTTTTTAATTGTGACCACACCCGTTTTCAAGGAAGATTAGGCTATTTAACTTTAATAATAGTTAGACCACCGTATCGTGCCCATGCATACATAAAGACCCCTACTCATCTTAGTGGGGCAAGCTCAGGCTCGCCCCAATAATTTGCAAATATTGACTCATTGCATCATTATGGTATCATTAAATCACTAATAACTCTTACATCAAACAGGCACGTACCCTATGGCTACCAGACACCTCTTATAGCAACATCAGCCTGAAGACTGTCAGAGGATGAACTTTCATCTATTTTATCAAAAATAAAGTCTCTAAATTCAATCTGAATCTGATTTCTCTAAACCAGGTTATGAAAGGGATGTTACAGCCATCACAGTTGGTAGGTTCAATAAAGGTTTTAAGTATCACACATGCTTGTACATGCACTGCTAGAGTTCATGCTCATAACTCACTTTAAATATGAATTCAACCAAATCAAGTGTCACTTCATCTTTATCCACTCTCCTAATACACACTTCCCTCAGTCCACTGAGATTGATGGCATGAGCTACCTCTCCACTGATACTAAGAGGACCACCTAAAAATAAAAGGACACTTAATTTGGCACGATTTTTGAGCAACTTTAAAAATTTGTAAAAAAATCTAAATTTGATCAGAAGTTCAAACATTCTACACAATATTAAAACATGCGTATGCATTGGGAAAATTATAAAAATAGAGAATTCCCTCTTTGAGATTTTTTGGCTAAATACCCTGTACTAAAGTGCTGGAACAAGAGCCAGAGGATGCATGAGGACTATGCCAATATTCTGTGGAAAACCATCATAAAATGGCAGATCAAATTAAGCAATATCTAAACATTGTTTGAATGTAATTGGCAGGCTCAGCATGCACATGTTACAAAATGAACAAATCATAAACAAACAAAACCATAACTTGACACACTTCAAAAAATCTAAAAAAAAAGAACAAACTAATCTCACCTTTAGCTTGTACATCTGCAGGAATCTTACTCACTTTCAGTAAAAGATTTCCATTACAATTAATACAGTTAGCCTCTTCAGTAATTTCTATACCACTAGGTCTTCTTCTACAATGTATAAACATGTCACAGCATTTTATAAACAATGATATGTACCACAAAAATTTCTAGGATGAGTTTTAGCTTTAAAACTTTAGTTTCTGAGTAGTATTTGCTGGACAGAAAATCCGCCATTTTTAATTTCTGCACTTTACACCACGCCTACCACGGGACCAGATAAAAGCGGGAGACGGAGCGGGATCAGGAGCGGGAGTTGACGGATAAAAGCGGGAGACGGAGCGGGAGTTGACGGATAAAAAGCGGGAGACGGAGCGGGAGTTACGCCTATACAGGAAGTAATCGTTATGGCTATAAGCGGGAGCACTACAAACACACAATTATATAAATTCTTAGTTCTTATAATTAATTATTATAATAAGGTTATAATTAGTTCTGATTAATTTTTAGTTATAAACTCAATCATTATAGTCTGACTGTTAGTTCAAAAATTACTACTATGATAAGTTCACTGTTTGAGGTATATCAAAGTAGATCCTTCCTGATCAAAAAAGTCTTGGTCTTCCAAGCGTCGAAATCTGTCATCTTGAGAATTCTTAATGCCATCATAATAGTAAAGATCTCCTTTCCACATTATTACAGCTGTTAGGTGGTTATTTTTTACCATAGTGAATCCCCCAAAGCAATATCGAGTGTTGTAAATATCAATATCCATTGTGGCGGTAGTGCTTAACATCATAAGGTCTTGATAACCTTTTATTGCAGAGATATCAAAAGGAATTATCCACGGAGAGGTACTTGTGAAAAAGGATTTAGTAATAGAAGGTGTTCCTCTGCATTCATAAAAGTATTCTCTTTCATTTCCTGATACATCTTCCCTATAATTGTAGGCCTGTGGTGCTACTGATGGAGGTTTTAAAGAAAATTCTGATCCACAATACCCTTGAATTTTGTCCCCAGGTTTGTGGGAATGTGCTGTACATCTGGCTATAATATGAATAATCTGATTCAAAGACTGTATCTAATGAAAAATTACATAAATTCCTTTCTGAATCAGGTGAAGGACAAAACTTAGAGTCACATCGTCTTTCCTGATGAAGTCTCCACACAGACAAAACATAGA
>NW_003551842.1:0-2254 GCF_000090795.2 Amphimedon queenslandica | reverse complement strand
AGCATGCATACTTACATACACACACTCATTTATATAATTGCCTTATTTTTCAGGTAATGTCATTGTGGATGAACCTAATGGGATTGACTGATGGAAATGAGCCACTCATTATCTACATATTTGTAGGCTGGGGTATTGCTATAGCCATTGTAATAGCAACCATACTGATATCACTGTTTGGAGCTGCTCAGAGCTGGAGTGATATATACGGAAGAGTTGGAGGACTGTAAGTTTAAAATTAAAAATAAAATTATTTTTATTCTTTTCTTTAATTTCATTTTAGTTGCTTCATGCCTTCTCCTGCTATAGCAGGTGTGTCATCAGCATTGCCTATCATACTGGTCCTACTGATTGGTGTTGGAATTCTCTCTCATTCTTGCTTCTACTGGTCGAAATGGGAAGACTTCAAGAGCTTGTACAAAGACACATTTAACAAGAGAGGTACAGAGTATTATTGTATTGGAGTATCTTTTAATTTTTTGGATCATTTTTAGAAATACCACTCCTACTCACCTTTATGGCCATCATTGTCATCAATATCGTGTTTGGTGCACTTCATTTATACCTTCAACAGATTTACCTCTTCTTTTTGTTCTTTGCATTCAACATCATTGAGGTTAATAGTATTTTGCTCTATATAAGTAAATAAGTATTATTCCACCTCTCTCTTTTTTCTCAGGGTATTTATGCTCTCATTGTGTACTTGTTTGTAAGCTGGCATACACTAACATGGAAGCACAAGCATTATCCTATTAAAGAAGATGTTGAGCCACTGACCATACCAGAGGAGCCAGAGTTTATAGGAGAGCATTATCCAAGCATGTATGGGTCCCAGTTATCACTTTTGCCAAGAGTAAGTTGATAAATATTGGGCTAAAGACCATGTACAGTGCTAATACTGGGATTTTGGTCAAATTTTTGTCAAAAATGAAAAGTAGAGAATTCTTAACTTTTATAATTTTTCCTAATACATATGCATGTTTTTATGTTGTGTAGAAAGTTTGAGCTAATTTCAATCAAATTTAAATTTTTTATGAATTTTTAAAGTTGCTCAAAAATTGGGCAAAAGTCCCTGTACTATAGTACAGGGATTTCGGTCAAATTTTGTCAAAAATGAAAAGTAGAGAATTCTTAATTTTTATAATTTTTTCGGATGCATATACATGTTTTTATGTTGTGTAGAAAGTTTGAGCTGATTTCAATCAAATTTGAATTTTTTATAAATTTTTAAAGTTGCTCCAAAGACCATGTAGCATAGTGCATTTCAGCTAACGAGCAATAGCTGTTATCATAGTGTCCTGATTATTTCTATAATTTTTTTCTCTTCACTATAGACGTCCACACATAACAAGCTTAGCTCTCACGGTCAAATTGGATCGCAAGAGCACATAATGATGAAAAGGCTCTCCCCTCCACCAACCACAGCTACTCCCAGTGTTCACTCGTCGGTGAAACCCTCTCATACCTCAAAAAAGAAAAAGAAGCAGAAACAGAAACAGCAAGAAAAACGAGCGGACTCCTCGCTCCCTCCTTCCCTCCCTCCTTCTCTCCCTCCCTCTCCTCCCCTGATTGAAGAGGTCCAGGAGAAAGATGGTGACAGTGATTCTGGAGAGTCTGGTAGCTATGCCATTGCTAGGGGAGGGGACTCCGATGGCGGAGAGTCTGGCTCGCATATGGATAATCTGATGTTTGCACTCAAGACAGGAATATCTTATTCACAAGATGAAGACTCTCAGCCTCCCATCGAAGGATTTGCTAAGAGAGGAAGGCAACCAGCTGCAGCCACAGAACAATATCGCCTTAGACGTATTTCTATCGCAGACACTCACCTTTGATTTATTATCATTATAGTAGGAATTATTGCAAACTGCAGTTTATTCTCTTTTATAAAACATCAGTAACATTACTTTTTAAGCACATATACATTTATAATTATTATTTTGTTTAGTAAATTATTATGAAGTACACTGTGTATGCATGAGCCTTTTTTTTATCTCTATTTCTATATTTATTTTTAAACAATAAAAATATTAATAATTTTAGCTAAAGTTGAGCCACGTGGTTTCCGTATTCTTTAGAACACGGAGTCAATCAATGTCCAGCCAGCCCCACCCACTATAGAAATTGCTTTGCAAAACATTTGGCAACATGGTGAGTCGCTAGTATTCATTCATTTCTACTCATTCTCTGCAATTATATTTATAGTCTCACACTATTCTACTCATCCAACCAACCAGAGCACACGAGAACAGAA
>NW_003551841.1:0-2255 GCF_000090795.2 Amphimedon queenslandica | reverse complement strand
ACTAAGATGAAGCTAGAGCCTGTCTTGTCTGTTAATTATATGTCTTCCGACGAGTCAGTCATTATGTCTGAAAATGAAGATGATGATGCTCCTCCTACAAAGAAGTTTGTCAGACACACTGCTATGTGGAGAAGTGTTGAGTTTCAAAACTATATCACTAGCCTAGACAGGAAAATATCAAGGAAGAAGACAGCTCGAGGAATACTGATGACGGTTCCAGTTACAGAAGGCGAAACTTCGTCTTGAGTTGCGTCGATGGAATGTCCCGACTGGGCTTGTATTACTTTATTTGACTAGATCTTAGTTTTCATCATGCATGGACCTTGTTGACACTATCAATACTTTTATTAAGATTACGTTACACTCTCTTATAGGATTAATTGTTTCTGCATGGTCATTTTGATTCTTTTTGACACTTATTAATAAAATTTGATCATGAATTGCTAAAATTAAAATTAAGCAGTGGCAATGGGCCTGTTTTAGATCATTCATAATTGCTTCATGGGTGACACATAAATGTTCCACCTATACTTAACATAACTTTATCATGCAATCTTTTTTATATGTGTATCAAAGATTAACTTCAACACCTGAAAGCTTGCATTTATCTGTGTTTCATTATATATAAATGCTATGTTTCAGATGAAGCAAACTTGATTTCATACAATATTTCATACAATATAAATTATACCTGTATTACATGTTCTTATTCATGCTGTGACACCTGTTCGACATTTCACACTTTCCTTCCAGTCATTTAGATATTTTGAGAAATCTCTTTCTAACCACTACAAAATATTTATTTACACAATAATTATTAATCTTTTTACTGATCTATCTAACGTTACTTTAATCTTACATCTTCAGAGCTGGTGTATGGCTTCAAATCTTTTAGAAATCCATTCATCTGCATTTCTCACATCCAAACAATCAAAAAACCTATTAATATATTTCTCAGTTTCCTCAGTTGTTCTATCTCCATAATAGGCTCGGCTACAGTCTTGCTCAATGACTATAAATAAAAAATGAACCTTTAGTATGCACTATTATTTTTATATTATACTTGAGCTGCAAGATCAACTCTCATTTTAGAGTATGACGTCACCTTAACATGTTCCAGCTTCAGTTTCGGTACTAATGATAAACTATTTGAACTAGAAGAGATCTTTTCACATAATTCTTCTAATTGTCTCCATTCAATAAACTGTCCATCATGCTATATAAAAGCATTTTAAATTTTATTTATTTAATATCAATATACCTGCATATGTCAAGTACCATTGAATCCGGACTGATATCAGCAGTTACAAATTGTCTTCAGCAAATGAGGAGGATCAGAAAAGAAGTATAACCATCTTCGGTCTTTAGCATATAGATTTAAAGCTTTGTGAATAAATGTTGATGGATCTTTACTGTCATAGTGCATATGGAAAAACTTTTTATTTGAACTAGCACCATCTGATGTTGCGCTAATGACTTTCAGACCCAAGGACACCAGGCGTCGTACTGCTTCCCAGAAAATTGGAAACAGTAATTCTCTAGTAACTCCACAAGTGGCAAAATGTGAGTATGGAAATTGAAGAAGATTCCACGGACTATGAAGACTAAAATGTACTTTGCCACCGACGGATAATTTGAACCTCTCTCTAGCTTCAAAAGCTGTCATTAGTCACACCTACATGAGTAATAGTTTGCATGATTGATTACAAGTACACCTTTATGTATTATTGACGTCACCTATTGTGCATTATATATTTCCAACCCCCATGCAAGACTTCACCTAAATCTGTGTAGCCAACAATCTCTCCTGAATTCTTGTTATATACTAAGCCTTCTTTGTTCTTCATCTTATCGAAGGAGAAACAAACATTTCTTTGTATCTGAGAGAAAAAGTCTGTTAATTTCGGTGGCTATTTGCTTGTCCACATAACCTTGAAAGCTAGTTGTATGAGTAAAGTAGTTGGTGTAGTCTCTCAATGTCCTTTCACTTGGCAACTTAACGAAACCACTAGATCTCAAGGCATGATGTGCTGAACTTGACATTAGCTTCAAGTTCAAACACTATTTGATGATAATGGATGCCAGCAAACCCGTTTGCCATTATTTGTTGTAGCTGCTTTCATTTGCTCATCCCACAGGAGTCGAGCAAAACTGCCCACAGGATATGTTTCATCAATGATGAAAGAGTTCTCTGTCATTATTGTCATGAGATTGGACTCAAAAACTTCTACAAATTCCCCTTGAACATTCGTCAT
>NW_003551840.1:0-2256 GCF_000090795.2 Amphimedon queenslandica | reverse complement strand
ATGATCATGGGCACTGAATTCAATCTAGTGATATCTGTACAATACAGCATTGCCCACTTGCGTGCTAATCATCATCCTTACTGTGTTTTACAATCTACCTCCCGACATAACCATCGAGCTGAGCGTATCTGGCCTGAAGTAAATTCACGAATTAATTATCCCATAAAACGTATCCTGATACAGCTAGAAAATGATAATAGAATAAACATGAGTGATGAAGTGCATAAGTTTTGTGTGTCATGGGTCACTTTAAAAGTAATTGCTATGCCTGTTCAGAGATTCGTTAATTCTTGGAATGATCACACTATACCTGGCAATAGGGGTGGAATTCCTAATAATCTGGCTGCATCATTTTATCAAGTAGGACAAATTTCTCTTGCCAATATTCCTACTACTGATTCAGCAATACAGCATTATCAATATTTTGGAGGTCATCTCACTCATCAGACACCTTTATTTGGCAATGACCCTCTTGTTGATTATCCTCATCTTCAAGAACTTCGTGAAAGAGATTTTATGCAACTATATTCATGCTTGGATGATATATTCCAGGATGTGCAGCATGGGCATGGAGTTCTATTGAAAGAAGCAATTCTGTTTTTCATTGACCTTAATCATAGATTTTTAAGACTAATTCATTGACTAGTTAAACTTTGTACTACTGACTTGCATGGTGTGATAAAGATTATTGCAGTTAATGTTATGTATATGTTTATATTAATTTCTAATTATAATTGCCATGCACAGCAGCATCATTAAATAAATTTTCTCAAAATTTACTCAACTCTACTATATACTAAAACTGCATGCATGTACCTTAGAACTGCATGTTAAATGAAACTACATGTACTATTTGACTGCAATTACATTTATGCAACAAGTATAATTTTCATTATGTTATGTACATCATATGCATTCCCTCTCTCTGTCTCTCTCTTCCACTCCTTAAGCTTCTCTCAAATAGTTACAATTTTTTGTTAATTATTATTAAGCCAAGTTGATGCATTGAATTGTTGGCGACACTGAATTATTATTTTAATGTTTAAAAATAAACTAGAGTAAGTACAGCACAGCTAATCTTTGCAAATGTAAACCTTCAAAAATATCATTTCTTTAAATAATTGAGAGGAATATAGGTTGATCAAATTGAATGCAACATTTGATTCACAAAATTAATGTTAGAGGATATAGCTTTAAGCTAAGAGAAAATGAATGTGGCATTATAAATGAAGAATGAATAACATAAAGTGATACATGTTTAATGAATAATAGTCACAGTTTATAACACCAGTAATTAGGATGTTGAACGACGGAATCTAACTGGTGGAAGCTCTAAATCAGAATCACTATCATCTAACCTGACTACATCTGGACGTGGATTACTGGTACCTTCAACAGTGCTGCTTTTTGGATCAACAGTGAATTGGCAAAATTTAATACATCATCAATCCCCTTCAACTGCAATTGGTTGATGGAACTAGACGAACAAAGAGGGCAGCTGCTACTCTGACGTGTCCATTCCTCCATACATGTCTTACAAGCAACGATTCGTTGGCAGCAATCACTAACAATAGGCTGTTTAACAATGGACTTGCAGATCACACACTCAAATGCCTTGCCCAAATGCATTATGTAATCATATCCATGTTCCATTTTCTCCATCTTAGCAAGGATTATATCTACTTTATCTGTAATCTTGGGAACATTCTCGTCTTGTACTATTGATGTTTGATGCACATCTTGAGGTACAACATTGACATCAGCTCCTTCAAATTTTTTCCCAGTAATCTCTTCATACGAAGATTTTGAAGCTGCCAAAATTTTACGAGTCGATTTCCAAAAATCCATGGTTGATGTAACACTGTTATCTAATAATGGGTAACATTTGCTATCCAAGAGAATGACATCATAGCCAACATTAGAAGACACCATACGTGTCACAGCAGATGGCTTGCTGCAACTACAGTTGACTAAAACTTGTGTTTGGGTCACGACAGTATAAGACAGAGTAGATTTCGTACTCTTACTGGATGTAGGTAATAGTGATAGAGTCACTAGAATGATAGTTTTTCTAAAGCCCTTTTGGGCAGTAGCAGCAACAAAGGTAGGAGGGTGAATGGGTGGTGGCCCTATACCTCGACCTGTACTTAAGGTGGTAAATGCACCAAATGGACGAGCCTCAGTAGTTGATATATTAACAGGTGAAGGGTCACCAACCACTTCATACGTAGACCCACTTTCAACTTGAGCATAACA
>NW_003551839.1:0-2256 GCF_000090795.2 Amphimedon queenslandica | reverse complement strand
GAAATACAGTCCATCCACCGCCATTACTCATATCACAATAGACCTATTATAGATACAAATTATATACTGCTACAGTGTATAGCCTCTTTGTTAAGGACACCATTGGGCCCATACTACCAGTCCTTAATACATGTACAGTGTAGCCTCTTTATTAAGGACACCATTGGGCCCACACTATCCTTAATACAGAAGTGTCCTCATTAAGGTACTTTGTGTATAGTTGGGACATTAAATTGTTATTATTATAAAGGGTTCTATATACTATTTATATATTAATATATTTACGTCAAAAGCTGGTAGATCATCAGGTTTCACAGTATATACTCCACTGCATACTGTACCATTTTTGTATGCTTCCTGACAGTCAAGAGGAAAACAACCTATTAGTAAAATAGATATGTCCATTCTTATTATTGTTGTTACTGTATGACATACCTTGTGTTGGAACAATAGCAATGCTAATAAGAATGAAGCATCCTATCAGCTTAAAATAAGAACAGGAATCCATCTTGTCTTGACTTGCTGTATAGAACTAATACTGAACAATCCTTTTACTGTAGGTTACCAGTGATGAGTGTTTGTGTACAGCTACTGCTTTTATAACATGCTGGAGCTTTATTTACTATTAGTCAAAATTATTGTGAATTTACTTACTTCTACTGGTCAAGATTATTGTGAATCTCAGCTATCATTAGTTACTACTATAATATTTGGCTGACATATTTTTATTGCATGCAATATCTTGTCAGTAGTAAAATATAGATTACATAGAATGGAATGATACTTTTTCAGTTACTGATGATGAACATGCACATAATGTATGTGCATGTTATAGTCAAATTACAAATAAGGTTCTTCCCATATTTGTTGATCAAATCTTCTAAAAAGAATGCAAAGTCACTTTTTTATTGAATATTTTTAGGCAGCAAAAAGTGTTATCACGGTGCCCTTATATTGTGTAAGGAATTTGAGCTGTTTCTGGTCAAAATGGAAATTTTGATTTTACCTTAAAAACTAAGTTGCTAAAACATTGTGCAGTTTTTGGTATTTCTGTTTTTTAATCAGTGGCAACAGTAGGTGTGGTAATAAGTTTTGTGATTTCACAAGTAATGACTCACAAAATTAGAAGAAAAATAGAAGATGCATGTATATAGAGTAAATATGTAAATACATAAATATAAAATATGTTACTAATTAACATTTCAAGTCGTTGACTGCTTGTAACCTGGGAAGCCATAAGATGAAAGGTATATACTATTGGGAATCAGCACTACAATAGCGATTAGCTAGAGTTGCTGCACGTAGTAAGATTAGCAGAGATCAAGTTAAGATACTTTTACAACAAAAAGAGAATGAAAATGTTCTAAGATTACAGAACTTAAATACAAAAACATAACAAAGAAATAAGGACACTATTGTACACAGGTAACTAACAAAGAGTCCGTATGGAGTAGACAAAGTGAGTCCTACTGAGCTGCATGGACAGAGCTACCCAGCTCATTGTATATCACACAAAAGAGGGCATAAGGGCATAGGAACATGAGATCTTGTATTAATTAAAAGTACATGTTTATGTAAATAGCAGTTAACACAAAATATACAACCTACTGATTACATGTACACATGTCATACATATTACAACATATACCTCTTGTAGAGTAGACTATTACTGATATCACTGGTGGGACCAAGTATACTAGTTACATACATGTACATGCTACATGTACTTACTCTTAATATGGTGTCCTAATGCCTTTTCTAATGGCAATCTCATTATTAATTCTACCATACACTGCTAGTGTTGTTAATTGTGATTATGTACATGTACACACATAATGTATTTGACTAGACTTGAATCAATTGAATATTTGTAGCAAAAAGTAAATATAAATGGACTCAACTATACTAGCAATAATGAACTGCCACGGTTAGTTCTTCAGTAGACACTGACTGTTTAACTCCTTCTAACTTTCATTTCAGTTGTCTTCAGTGAATAGTGGTATCCCTTGAAATCATACCAATTGACACCATTGGCATATGAGGAGTGAGGCCCAACCAAGTAGAGACCGTTGAGGTTTGAACGATGACAATTGTTATACCACCATGCTCCTTTATAAGCTATTGCACAGGTTCCTGAGGAGTTGTCATTGTCTTGATCTTTGGTGGAGAACTTCATTCCATTATGAAGGCTCAGACTATCACCAGCATCACCTTCATATCCAGACACAGTCAGTGTGTACTTTGTGACTGCATTCC
>NW_003551838.1:0-2256 GCF_000090795.2 Amphimedon queenslandica | reverse complement strand
ATTATGTGAATGCTCAATGGCACATGGTTACAAATTGTCCCACAAATCATCAAAAATGTAGCAATTCATCAAAATTTCATATGATTCATAAAGTACATGTATCAATGCATTTATTATTGTGAACTAAAAAAACACAATAATACAATTAAATGTACCAACAAAGACAAAACATATAAAATAAAAATCATTAATAATTATTATAAATATTACTGACCTGAAATAAAAATTAGACGATAGATCAACATTTTGAAATATTTTAACGTATTTTGATTCATCAGGATGAGCTGGTCTACCAGTAGGAGCTGACAGACAGTGCATGGCAGTATCTTCAATCTTATACAATATATGACCACCAATATTAGCAACACTGTGGGGGAGGAGGGGTGGAGCCTGTTGCCATGGTAATGATAATAACTCACAGTTTTCATTTGGTGATGAGAATAATGTAATAGCCTTCAAGGAATCTGATAAAACCTAAAATAATGAAGAAATTATAATAATAGTTTCATTAAAAGGGAACTTTTAGTATTAAGAATGAATAACGATGTAATAAATAAATAAATAAAAATTGGTA
This sequence comes from Amphimedon queenslandica, assembly GCF_000090795.2. NCBI lineage: Eukaryota > Metazoa > Porifera > Demospongiae > Haplosclerida > Niphatidae > Amphimedon > Amphimedon queenslandica. The sequence continues at coordinate 1,682 of NW_003551838.1, read as the reverse complement.
TTTTTCATACATGTATATGTACATGTACTAGTCCTTTTATAATACAGTCCGGGATATGGTTGTACATGTACATGTACTCCTTTAAGAGTCTTTTTAGACAGTTGCAGTTTAAAAAATAAAATTTAATGTCAAATTATTAGGGCGAGCAAAAGCGAGCCCCACATAGTCGAGTTGAGTATGTTTGTCTGTTTGTTTGTACACGTACGTCATTCCTATTTATACGTTTATAAAAAATAACAATTACACATTTTAAAATGATAATTTTGATAATTACGGTACCACGTGCAAAAACAAAGAGCAACTTCAGTAATCACTGGACTAGAGGAGTTCAAGAGTATTCAAAAAACAAGAGAAGCTGAAGCTTAAAGCATGAGTAATTCACAAGAAGATGCTCGTGAAGCTCGTCGACTTCTTCGTAACAAGCGTGAGAAGGAGCAAGACTGAGGAGGAGAAAAGAGCGAGGAGGTCCAATAGAAATGCTAGAGATAGGTCTTTTCACACCCAAAGACAACAAATGGAGTCTCCTTCTGGCTTCTGAGATCAACTATCTTCCATCCCAGACATTGCACGTGTATACACGATACATGAGTATTTAGACGAAAAACAGGTCTTCTAGTACATACAAGTATATACAAGAACCAAAAATAAGTAGACGGAGTCTGAGGAGACGATTTTCATGTATTTATATTAACTATTAATAATTAAAGGGTGTGTCCACGTAGCAGTCAAAATGGCAGTTAGTTTCCTTAACCACGGATCTTTGATGGTCTTTTTAGTCCATCTAGCAATAGCAGATGATGAAAACAGCAGTAGAAAAGGTGATGAAGACATTAGCCTTTCAATGATTCAACATTTAAGTGCAGGATACATGAAAAGTAAACGAAAAATTACCAAAATATAGATGAATTTGGGAAGCAATAAGTAAATGTACATACACGAAAATTTGCCAATGAATACAAGTACATACAGGACCTGCTTTTTTCAAAATACAAGTAAATACAAGTACACGAAAATTCCAGTAGACGTGCAATGTCTGTTCCATCCTAGATCTATATAACTGCAGAGATTCTTCACTCAAAGCTAGAAGCTATGAAATTCCTTCCATGCAAATTCTGCATTAGTGCATCAAAGTTCTGCATTAGTGCATTGACATCAACATTCAAGGTTTAATAGCCACTACATCATTGTCTATATAGACATTGTATATTGCTAATCGAAATGTTAATCGTTTTGCTCGCCCCTTAATGTTTTACATTCGCCTAGTCTATTACAAATTTTCATATTAATATTACTGTACATGTAATTAAACTGCTTGTATAAGTCTCTTTTTAAACACTTACCAACAATCCCAAAAGCTGATGCCACTTGCTGTAGTCCTCCTTTATAACGAGTGGTGAAGTTCTGATTGGCACTCTCTAACATTGTAAGGGTCTCTTGAACCTTAACAGATAATCATACACTATCAATAATGACCGTCTCTCCCTCTGCCTCATTTTGTTGATATTCTTTCTCATCTTCTCTGGTCCTCTCTTAGCTGATACTCTTCAAGTTTCCTCTTCTCTAACTCCTGCCAGTACCCCGGGTCAAGGCTACTCCTGAACGGGAGGAACTGGTACACCTTTAGAACTTTCACCCTCACAGTACAACTGGCAGCCATTTTCGTCCTAGCAACAACTGTGACG
>NW_003551837.1:0-2256 GCF_000090795.2 Amphimedon queenslandica | reverse complement strand
CATTACTATTGTATTGGGACTGATACTAACCCTCCTCATTATAGAGGTGTCCTTATTTTAGAGTGTCCACAATAGGAGGAGGTTATACTGTATAAGAATTTTGTTACACTAATGTATCTTCACTAAACTAATAATTAATATACTGTTGATATATGCTACGTATGATAATAATTTTGAGTGGATTCCAACTACGTGTTACAAGCCTCAGTAACAAGTAATGAATATCATTATAGTCCGACCCACGATAGCCTTGTAACGTTTCATGCATTTATAAAGGGACCAGTAAAGGATGAAGGATGTGTTATTATTTGTTGTAATTTTTTACAAAAATTTTTGAATGGGTAATTCATTGCAATTGCCCTGCTCTAATTAAACAATTAATTGAATATAATTAAATACACATGAGGACATTTCATAATGTCCCAATTGGTACAAGCCTATACCAAAGTACCTCTGAAATGAGGACACCTCTGTATTAAGGACAGGTAGTGTGGGCCCAATGGTGTCCTTAATAAAGAGGCTACACTGTACATGTATTAAGGACAGGTAGTGTGGGCCCAATGGTGTCCTTAATAAAGAGGCTACACTGTACATGTATTAAGGACAGGTAGTGTGGGCCCAATGGTGTCCTTAATAAAGAGGCTACACTGTACATGTATTAAGGACAGGTAGTGTGGGCCTAATGGTGTCCTTAATAAAGAGGCTACACTGTACATGTATTAAGGACAGGTAGTGTGGGCCCAATGGTGTCCTTAATAAAGAGGCTACACTGTACATGTATTAAGGACAGGTAGTGTGGGCCCAATGGCGTCCTTAATAAAGAGGCTACACTGTACATATTTCTTACCAAGATGAGCTGTTCCTTTCTTAATATCCACTTCTCTCGGTTCAGTTTCAACTGATTCAGCGGAGTGATCACCAGTGTCACTAGTATCAGGGCTGAGACCGCTCTCAACGAAGCTGTCCTGAGACTGGGAGGGGCTGAATATAGTAGCCACACCTCTTTCCCCACCCATCCCAACGCTGGTTGCGACAGAGCTGGCCTTGCTGCTGGTACTCAGTTGAGTTTTAAGAGAAGACGAGACGTCTCTTTGTTGATGAGGAGGTTTTACTTTCATTAGAGGAGAGACCTGCTGCTTAGGACTGGGTTGATTACTAATAATAAACAAATAAAATAATATAAATAATTAATGAGTTAATTTTAAGTTTTTAACACAATTTTACAAGTAAAGAATGACCCACTTTAAAGTTCTAAAATTTTTGGAGTTGCTCCAAAATCAGGCCAAAGTCCCTGGGACTTGGGCCAAATTTTGCCAAAAATGAAAAGTAGAGAATTCTCTATTTTTATTACATTTTCTGATACATATACATGTTCTTATGCTGCGTAGAAAGTTTGAGCTGATTCTGATCAAATTTGGATTTTTTACGAATTTTTAAAGTTGCTCCAAAATTGGACAAAAGTCCCTATACTATAGTACCTGGTCTCGGGCCAAATTTTGCCAAAAATGAAAAGGAGAAAATTCTCCATTTTTATTACATTTTCTGATACATGTACATGTACTTACAACGTATGTGTAGAAGTGCCTTACCTTGAGAAGTGAAGGTCCTGGTGACTAGAACTGCCAACTAAAGTTTCTTCAGAAGTCGATTCAACATGTCGTAGATTATGATAGGTGACTCCGCCCCCAGACACGCCCATATCTCCCCTCGCCGGCTCGTCACTTCTAGTACGAGACAAGAAATTCATTCCGGATTGAGTCTGGGTCTTTGGTTTAGCAATATCAGGGGGTGTGGCACTTCTGATCCCGTCAGTTGCTGACGCGGCACGTCTCTCGGGTAAATCGAGAAACTGAGAGACTTCATCGGGTTCTGACCTCACGTGAGTGTGAGCCTACGAATAAATAAATAAATAAATGAATAAATAAAATACTAAAATTACTGATATTTCTTTCTTACATGTTTCTTTCCATTTTTTCGATCAAATTCCTCATCATCATCCAATCTGTCCTCATCAAGGAGATGATCTGGTGACAAACTGTTTGACGTAGCAGTTGAATCGAAATCAGGACTGAACAACTCTCGTCTGTTAATACCCAGAACTACAGTGCCGTCCTACGGAAATAATAAATACTTAATAATGTACGTGTGGGTGGGTATGATATCGCTATATTTTTCGTGGTTAAGCAAAGTGAACCAAATCGTGGCTTTTATTTTCGTGATTGTCAGAGCACTGCTGCATGGTGAAAGATATGGTAC
>NW_003551836.1:0-2256 GCF_000090795.2 Amphimedon queenslandica | reverse complement strand
ACTCTAATATGCCGGATAATAATAATAATACTATTATAGACCTCTTCAGGTGAGATTGACGGTGGCCTATGAATATCATTACTGTTTATTACGGTATCCACCTACGGTGATAAGTGGCCGCCATTTTGGACGGCAAGATTCAATGGAGGATGAATGAAGAAAAGGCAAAACTGATTCTTTTCTTTGGCATGGAGCTTTTTCAAGCTACAAAAGCTGGTTGGAGGAAAGAATGGTCGCTGCTATGCATCTCCTAAAAGGGATTTGGTGCAATATGAAGCATATTCTTTATTACAGCTTGCTTTCTGCATTAGCCCATTCATACTCCATATAAAGTTGCCGTCCACGAAAATTATTTCAGAGTCAGCCAGGCCCAGTCACGCCCCTTGCCGTATATCATTCTTTGACGTAATTCATTCTCACTCAAAGAGGTCTATAGTCGAGATTATAGTAAAACACGTCCAATAAAACTTTCATGACTACAGAAATAAAAGGGGAAATTCACGTAATATTTTATTCTTAGCAATGTCTGCAAATACGTTACCATTGCTTCTTCTCTTCTTTTATGTGGTGAGAACCCCAGGGCCAGAGCTCCTACCTGAACTGTAGCATAGACGCAAGATATCCTCTTCGTTTCGTTGGATTCTTTCCGTGTCTCAACCAATGGGATGAAGTGGGAGACTGTGATAGGCTAACCCTCACTGCAGTGGAAAGAGCTATAGCAGAAATCAACCAAGACACCAACATATTGAGATGCTTTAAAATAGAAGTGCTCCCCATTACTGATCCAATTCAGGTAAAATTGCATATTGCAAGCTAATTGAGACAGCCATATTGATGTTCCTTATGATTATTATAGAACCCAACTGAAATAATTAAGTTTTTATATGAGAAGCACAACAATCTACCTATTCATGGTGTTATTGGACCTTACCATCCTGAAAGTGCTGAAATGTTTGCTTATATTTTTGGACATTATCTGAGTACATTACAGGTATTGAACAGTTATCAAAAAACCTAATTGTATACTTTTACACTTTAGATTTCTTATTCAGTGACTAGTGTACTACTTGATGACAATGAAAGATATCCTTATTTTCACACTACAATTCCAAATGATAAGTATTTTGGTGTTATTATAAGTAAGCTACTGGATCACTTCAGATGGGGGAGAGTGGCTATTATATCGACACTTGATGAAGAAAGTGAATTGGTAAGAATCATTCTCACGTTTTCATTTTAAATATTTGATACAATAGGCAATATCTAAAAAACTTAAGCTTGACAATAAGCGAGTTCATCTTTTCAATCCTTTTTTGAACTCTACTGAAAGTATTCTTAACTTTTCGAAGGTAATGTAATTATATGCAAGAGTAACCCTGATATGAATACAGTACCCATAAAACTGTTTTCCTGGATAATTCATTGTCAATATTTCCTCTACCAATCCTTAATATTCCTTGTGGGAGTGAATTACCCATGCATCTGTTGTGGTTTGGCCCATTCCATCATCAGTACTATGTAAATGTCCCCATACACTAGGCAATATGTTGCTTGCAACATTTGTGGTTACTTTGATCTTGTAAGCAACATGATGCCTAGTGTATGGTGTCCTTATGTTTATTTATACATAAAAGGAGGATGATTTTAGAATATTTCTTGCTATCATGGACCCAAGGACAGCAAGAAATTTAATTTGCCAGGTAGACATATATATTCTCGCTCCTATATTCAATTTATTGTCAGGCTTATCATGCTGGTCTTACTACTGCTAAATATGCATGGATATTGCATGGCATGACTAATCCTAATTGGTGGAGAGTAGAAGATGTAAATTCAACTGATTGTACTAACAATGAAATGAAGGAAGCCCTTGAATCAGCTCTGTTTGTTGACATGCAAACATCTACGCTGCCAAAGATGAACTATGTAAATTATGCATACGAATTTTAAGTCAAAGCAATGATTGCATGTGTTTAATTTGATACAGGAAGAAAGAAATGCTATATCAGGAATTTTAAACAACAATGGATCACTAACAGAGGCTGAGTTTTATTCTCTCTTACATTCAAAAGTATTCAATGCTTATGATGCTGCTAGAATACTTGCTCTAACGTGGAATGTGACCATTAATAATTATACCACAGAGGAATTACATAATCTTCTTAATCAATCCTGGAAGATTTCAAATTCAAATCAAAGTAAAACTCTAGTACAAAAACTCCAGCACAATTTATTCAATTTTGTCAGCCCATATAC
>NW_003551835.1:0-2257 GCF_000090795.2 Amphimedon queenslandica | reverse complement strand
CCAATAGACGTAAATTTACATTGTGTATAATAGCTGCATAGTACAATAGACGTATATTGTCATTTTACTATATTTTCCCTTGTTTGTGCAACACTATGAGGCTCCTAGGAGTTTAGGTAACTTCTTCATTGATCTCTTAACAACAATATTTTAAAGTCTTGACACAAAATAATGGTAGAAAATGGCAATATGGGGCATAGACTAGTGATATCTTATAGTAGACATTGGCAGCTGAGTTCTTACCTTGATACACAAATCAATAACAAAGTCTCAGTTACCTGGTACTTGTAAAAGACTTCATGTAAAGTTATAATAAGGTTGTAATATGCATGTGTACAATATTATTATAGTTCCCAGTTGCATATGAAAGTCCACAGTCAAATATGTCTGACGTTGAAACACCTCAATGTTCTTGAGTAAATTCATTATGGACTGTACTACATCAAGTATTTAACTACAACAATATTCTCCAAATGGATCAAGTGAACACCTTTCATCTCCAAATCATCTCAAATCTGCTGAGAAATCTCCCACTCGTATTTTTGAAAATAAATTTTCTAATGAGACTATTAATTTCCATAATTCTCGCAACTTATAATTATAGCATTATCACTTTACCATGTGCAGTTAACGAATAGGACAGGCATGGAATGGATTTGTCTTGACAACAGACAACTTGGATAGGAATGTTACACTTTGACATCAGTTACATCACAAAGAGCATTGGTCAAATGCTATAGCCATAAAAGATCGGTGACTTTTCTGCTTTGGCTAAGGAAGCTCCATTTCCTATTTTGATATGCAGTGACCAAATGGTTATTTGTTTAATAGCACAGATTTTAAAGAGCTTCTTTAAAATGTTTCTATACTTGTGGAGCTTGTTTTAGTTCAGCACATACCATCATTCACAACTCACTGATTTCGTTGTAGATCATTTAAGTCATGAGTTCTCTTCAGAAATGTCTAGTCGTTCTCAAGTGGTTGACACATTAATATTATTTCAGTCATGTTGTAATAAAATATGTTAGATACCTTTAGATCTTATTCTAAAACACCCAGCTATGGTTTTAGATATAATAGACAGCATCACCAATATAAACGAGTGTCATCAAGTACTACTTTAGAAGACATTCCCGGTCAGCTAGAAAAGGACAGCATCCAAATAGGCAGTTTTCATAAACTACATGGTTTTGGCTATCAGCTAACAGTAGAAAGAATGAGGTGTGCCCAATCAATCAGATTGAATTTTGAAAATGGAATTAGAAGCTTCAAGGTTTTGTTCCTGCTATATCTGATTGGCATGTGCAAGTCAGTTTATTAGGAGTAAGTTTTAATAATTAAGTAGCATTTAATATTTTTAAATCAATTTTTAGACAATATACATGAATTTCTAAAAGACAAATCCTTATCTGATGGAGGAACACTAGCACAATTCAAGAATCATATTGATAGAACAAATGTTCGTGCTGAACCAAAACAAAATGTTAATACTGCTGTAAAATTTTTTGAAACTGTCCTTACCAGCCATCTTATTTCAGCTACTCTTAATTCCTTTATAAAAAAAACATAAATGACAAGCCTCAGTCTACTTACCTACAAAATATAGAAAGAGAAAAACATCAATGCTGAAAAGAAACAGTTTCATATTGCAATTTACGATGTTGTTCAATCTTTTATCAACATTCCATTACATAATTGAGAAGACTCAACCAGGTAAAGAGCATTCATGAAGGAGATGGACCAAGACTTTTAAAAGTATGGAAATTTTTGATGCTTATGTTCCGTTTAACTGACAAGACAAAGTATGCCAAAGAAGCTCTTGTCCTTGAAATACAAGTGCAACTTCAACCTGATTGTCTTTGTCACCAACTTCTGTATTCTCATTTTGTTAATACCAGAGCAAAACATGGAAAGGGCATACCAATTGATTTATATGTACATCATGTAAATAGATTAGTTAAAGCATCAGTACACTCACAGTCATCTAATTTGAATCCATCAGTACACTCACACTCACCTAATTTGTATCCTACAGCAATAAAAAGAACTAGTCACAAGATGTACTGGATCACTCATTAATGTTACCAATCAATTTGACAAAATTGGCGATTTACATTGTACAAGTAGCGCTCACTCCCAAGCAAAAGCTGAAAAAGATATTACTCGAATAATACATGAAGTGTCTGAAGTTTTAAGGACATCAGGGAGAAAGCACTCACAATTTAATTATAATGATAGCATAATCAAAACAGTAATG
>NW_003551834.1:0-2257 GCF_000090795.2 Amphimedon queenslandica | reverse complement strand
CTTTTATTTAAGGAAATACGGTATAGTAATACAGCTTATCTGTTTCAACTTTTTATATGGATCTAGTACCTGTTGTACTGTCTCTTAGTTGATTTTATAATCAAAAGCTGTTACAATCTCTTTATGACACCTTCTCCCTTTCCCTTCCTTTCCTTGTCTGACATTAGTTTATTTGTCACAAAATAATAATAATAATTGAAAATAATTGATGAAAAAAATATTAATATCTATGCGAAAACAAAATTGACTTTATCCCTAATAGAAAAACACTAATAATCAGCAAAAAACAGAAACAAAACAGAATAAAATGGAATGTTAGTTGTTACAAGAAGTTGGTACATCTTCTCCATTTATCCTCCTAATCTCACATACCAGCTCAAAAAGTCTGGACTTACAAGAAAAGCAGGCAGAACTGCAAGTATCTAAAAGATTACAAGTTATATGGAACAGTTGATAGTATTATAGTCATACCTGGTGGTATATCATTCAGTGAAAATATATATGTCCCTGGTATGTTGCTATTAAGCATCATAGTGGGAGCTTTGGTAACAGTGGTACCAAATGGAAAGAAAGAAGGATCAGCTGGTACAGAATTTGAATTAATGTTTGAAGATAATCCAGTCTCATCAGCTGATGTAACGTGTACATCAACATAGAGTGCAATACCAAATGTAATGCTTCCATTAGTAACAATTATTGCCTGGAAGTTACTGCCCTAAAAATAATAAATAAAGTGATTAGAGTGTAGCTAGCTATTATTAACAGTAGTTCATGTATTAAGTAATTAATATACTAACTGGGTTTGAGTCATCTTTTTCATAATCTATCCAAGTTGCTATTATTAATTGTGTAGGAGGAGATGTACTGCAGAAAGTATTAGGAAATCCTTCATTAATCTGATCCATAGCTCTCTTTATTAATCCTGAATCAGCAGTAGTCCTACCATATATTTTATTATAGGAATAAGCACCTCTAGTTTTGAGCAAATGCAATCTGATATAAGCAGTAAACTCATGTCGAAAGTCAATGGATCCCCTGCTTCTAACCTATAGATAGTTTATTATTTAAATGTAATATAAACTGAGAAGTGATCATTAAATTGTATTACTAATAATGGTTAGTGTATAATTATTGCATTATAAGTAAAGCACTATATAATAATAATGCGTGTGTGTAGCTACTAACTGAATAATATTGTAGTGTAAATCCAGCTTGACCAAACCTAACGAAATTATCAATTGGAGGCTGTATTGATTTCTCACTGAGACCAATATATCTAGTACTCATGGTGTCCCCATGTTCTGTGCCATATGGGTAAAGGTCATTAAGAGAAAGACCATTTGTATAACATGTACTCAGTATAACCTGTAAAGATAGTACCATACACTATCATATATATTGTATCTTACTAGTATAACTTGAGTTAGTGATCCCATTATAAACAGATAGTTCTTTCACAGCTAGTGCGTATGATGAATTCAGCTCCTACTGTCCACCACTTTTATAGAAACTGAATAGTATGTAAATAAAACATTGAGTTTAATAATGAGATGATAGTCCAGTGTGTATACTAGCTGCATGGTGGTGCCAGGGCTGTGTTCATTGATAGCATCAAACAAGTATACAGAAACCAGTCCAGGACGTTTGATGGATAGACCCAGTTACAATACTGTATGTATGTTCACTAATTGCAGTTACCACCACTCCTTACCACTCCTATGCTTGTATAATCAACTTGCATGATGATAGATGATGGTATGATTTCTTAATGATCACTAATTTCAGGAGTGGCAATGTTTGCATTCTTTACCTAGTAGTGTAGCTTACAATACTGTAGTGTATATAGTTAGCTTTGAAATGGGCCCAACAGGAGCCTCACCTTAGCACACAAACCAGTCACAGGAGTGGAAATGTTTGCATTCTTCAATACTAGAGGTGCCAGGATCTTTAATGGATAGCTCCAGTTACAATGCTATATGTATGTTCACTAATTGCAATTACCACCACTCCTTACCACTCCTATGCTTGTATAATCAACATGATGGTATGATTTCTTAATATTCAATATTTAGAGGAATGGATATTATTGCGTTCTTCACCAATCCTTTGTTATGTAGCTACATTAATGAAGCACCATGGTGCGTGGACTCGCCTGCTGAGATTCACCTGAGGGATAATGTGTTACTTGTACTGCCCCCATCATGATATTATATATATATATATATATATATATATATATAAGCAACTTGATATTTGA
>NW_003551833.1:0-2261 GCF_000090795.2 Amphimedon queenslandica | reverse complement strand
TTGAAGTCTATTTCACAGGTCCCCCTCAACACTGCAGTCTCCTTCGTAGGATAGTCCTAGAGGGCCTATTGTCCAGTGCTGAAGTACTGGGATATGATGAGAAGTCCTTGAATATATCTGCTCTTGTTTGGTGTAGTCGCAAGCATATTTCATCAGTCAATGATGATGAGCCTCATCTGATTACCATCTCTGACAAGACAAGTCCACCAGCCATTGGTTGCAGTAAGGAGAGTGGACTACCAACTGTTACATTGAATGATATTAGTGAGAAAAAGAGTTACTGGCTAAAAGGTAAAGAACATTGAACAATCGTTCACTTAAATTATCTCTATTTTTATAACAGACCTTTGTAATTTATCAGTTCTAACATCTAATTTATTGCCTGATGTACTTGGTAAGCTATCTTATTTTCTTGTTAACTCTTGTATGTATAATTTATTGACAGATCAAAGGCATGCTTCTGTTATACTAAGAGCAATAAAAGATCTTGTGGTTGAACTGGAAGAGTTTGGTATCCATCTTGGACTAAGCAATGCTGATATTCAGGAGATAAAGGTCAATGCTCCTTATGAAATCCGGACAAGACGTAAAGATATCATCATTGCCTGGTTAGAGACAGGTACTGCTACTCGTAGTGCACTCATCTCAGCACTGGAAGATGTTGAAAGGTTTGACATTGCAACTAAAGTAAAAGGATTACCAACTGTTCGACTATGAATCTATTTGCAAAGTTGTACTAACTGTTTGAGCTATGAGTCTATTTTTTTATTTTAATTTTTTACTGCTTTTAAAATATTGATATCGTTATTTTAATCATTCTTTTTTTGCCACATAGCATTGGATCATAAAGCATTGAGCATAATGTACTATTATTCCTGTCATAACAGAAAGTGTTATAGGTTACTTAGCTTTGTTTTTTAAACATAACTATAAAGTCAAATTCTCTGTGCCACCAATTTAGCTGGCTTGAACTGCTTTTTTTACCTAAAAAACAAAACCCATCCCTTTGCATTAAAAATCCTTAATGAAAAAAGACGCTCTAAAGATAAACTATTGGGACAGTCTTGATGTCAATATATAGTTCTAGTGACATTGCATGGCTTCTTATTTATTGGACTGTATTAACATGTATAGGCTTAGTACATGTACATGTAAGTCACATGTGCCTACTGTAATGTTTAAGCAAATTGCGGTTTCAAATTATTGAGTCAATTAATATGACATTGTAAACTTTTAATGAAGTTAGTGGTCTCGGTATATGTTTTAAAATGTTCATGACCGAGACTTAAAATTTTCAAAGGAAATGATAAAATGTGTTTGTGGAGGGGGAAACACACACCACAGCTAAAGTTTTAATAGTAAATGATTAAATTTAAGAAGCAAAGATGACTACAAAAAGAAGCTCCACCATTGGCAGGAGCTTTCCAACATCAATTGAAGGAGTGAGACTTCTAACACTAGCAATAGAAGTAGGAAAAAAGGATTTCATTTTTGTTCTTGTTTTACTGTTATAATTTTTATTTTTTATTAGATTATTAATCTTATACTAATTTATAATATTATAAATTAGTATAAGATAGGAAATGTAGTAAAGATTAATAATACTATCATACGATAGTATTATTAATCTTTACTACATTTCCTATTATTAATTTTGTAGCTTTTGCTCATTGCCCTCCTCCAATGATACCAACTGAGTCAATGGGAGAAAGCGACGGCGAAGACATTTATGACGACACAGCTGCAGTAATGTATGTTTTAAAAAATAAACAAGCCACCACAGATGAGCATACAATGCACTACTAACATTAGGCTGGGTTTGTTAGGATTTGTAGGCTGTGATTGTTATTTATAAACTTTGATCGTTATGCTTATAAATATACCTTAGATTTACAGTCAACAAGCAGCTCTTGTGTAACATATTGTAATAAATGCTTATACAATGTACACGTACATGATTACTGTGTGTAGTTTTTTCTATGCCTAATACACACTGTACAATATTCACTTTTTATGTGTATTCAGTTTGGTGTGGTATGTGCAGTGATGCCACAATATTGAGTTATTTGTTAACAGTAGGTTTTCAGTGGGAGCAGGTAAATTGAGACATAACATGATTTTTATTGACATCAAAAATACCTTGTAGGACAAATTTGAGCTTCATAATGTGTACATATACATATACATGTATGTACATGTAGTGATTATGTATTAATTTATTATTATTATTTAGTGATACAATAGCTCCAGAGGAAGAAGAG
>NW_003551832.1:0-2262 GCF_000090795.2 Amphimedon queenslandica | reverse complement strand
GATAGTCCTCATCTTTCACTTTTATTGCTATCATGCTGGAGCCAGTCTTCATCATAGGACCATGATGAGATGTAGTAGGAGAGAGTTCCTTCCAATTGAAGGTATCAACATTAAAACTGTATAAAGTACTATGTAATATTTATCAGTAACTATTATGTTTACCTGTATAAACTATTATGAAAACATTTATCATGACCACAATCTCCTCCAAAAAAGAATATTTCATTTCTAATGACAGCAGCAGCACATCCATAGACACCAAGTGGAGGGTCACCAGTGGTAGGCTTTTGCACCCACTCACCAGTTGGTACATGACAGACCTCCACTACAGAACACATTGATTTCTTCTTCTCATTATTGTGTACTCCAGGGAGATCATCCTGGGACCCACCCCACATGTACAGGTAGTCTCCTACCTGTACTGTAGAGTGATAGTCCCTCTTCACTGGTTGATAGACTATAGATAACAAGAGGACACAGTAATATAGTGAATAGTTATAATAAGTAGAGGATACAGAGGAATAAAGTAAGGGAGAGAATAAGAAAGAAAGAAAAGAGAATAAAGTTACTTTCTCACCTTCGAGCTCACCTTCCATCTTCACAACACCAATGCAACACCATCATCACCATGGCAACACAAAAACACGCAGTGAGCCACGCCCTAAATTGACTGAAGATAATTTACTTTCCAGCATTCATTCATGACTGATGTTTGCCTAAACTATAAATTATCAGTAGCTAGCAGCCATTGTCAAAATGAAAGCAGTACTATCACCAACAAAAATCAGCAACAATTCCAGTTCTAGGACAGCATTAACTATTAACTCATATTATTATTCAAACCGTTGGCACACTCATGGGATAAAACACACAAACCACTGACCACAGAAAGTGGTAAACACATAATCAAATAGTCATATATAACACACAATAAAATAATCATCTGTCAAATTGTGAGTATATAGCTACATGTATGTCATCATCTGAAATGGACGAGGAACATATCTAGCTACTTTACAATAGTCATTGTAGATCTTCTTATTCTCTTCCGATGTGTACTGTGGGTGGAGTTATTAGAAAACTGTTGTCCGTACTGTAGGAAGAGGTTGGTTTCCAGAGGAACTTCTCTTCTTGGACCTTCTTTGCTGTGAGTGTTAGGTCTTTATCAGTTTGTGGTTCAAGAGGAATGCAGGATAACTGGTACAACCTGTCAAACCTGTTTTAGAGAAACAACATTTTAAATTTTTGACAAAATAATTTAAAGATAAAAAGGACTCGTAAGTCAAAAAATTGTAATCAGAATCAGCTTAAACTTTCTACATAGCATAAGGCGACACCAGACAATAGTTATAGTGATACATGTTCTCTGGATAAATCTTGAGTGTTTTAAAGGTTAAACTGTTTCATTACTTCCCAATTCTCTCAGTAGTATAATTGTTATTACCTTTCATAAGTCTTCATGTCCTCTTTTGAAGGATCCCTACACTCAAACCCATAGTAATCAATAGAACTGGGGAGACCATTGGGAGTACAATAAGAAGTGAAGGAGTGAGTGTTAGTAGTGACATTAGAGTCTTGTTGTTTGGGTGAGTACTGATCACCAGTCCTCTCATCCTCAGGCTCACTGTCTGATGAATACTCATCAGCTTCTGCTGGCTCAGTCTGTGGTATACCAACACTGAATCCTCTTTTAGCAGCCATCTTGGAACTACTGGAGCTATAGAGGGAGGGAGAGGGAGGGGGAGGGAGGGAGGGAGAGTAACCTGTAACCATTACTACACATTAATGAACCATTAACTAAAACTACTCAATCATAAATCAATAGATTACACTTAAAATGGTCGTAACTTGAAAAATTAATGTTGGAATCAGCCGAAATATAAATTTATTAGTTAAAAATTTCTGTCATCACCCATCACCCACCTCTAACAGTTTAACAGCAATACTTCACTATAATACAATGAATAAGTGAATATGTAAATGTACATGTACAGTGTATACTATTATGATAATTCATTGTCTCTAGCTATTTCCTTTGTGAGTTGGTAGTTACTATATTACTGCTTATCACAACCAACACCTGCCACTATCACTATTATACTCACACACACCTACTCACACACACAGGACAATGTTCATAACACAGAAATTACGTGACTTATCAGAATCAGCTCAAATTTCTACACAGCATAAGGACATCAATATGTATCAGTAAATGCAATAAAAATTGGGGGAAGATTTCGGAGCTATTTTTAAAAACTT
>NW_003551831.1:0-2262 GCF_000090795.2 Amphimedon queenslandica | reverse complement strand
TGTCTCCCCTATTTCTCTTCCTGCCCATATTTCTCCTGTTTCTTCCCATCATCACTGTCCTTTATTTCTCCTCTCCCTCCTTCCTTCTATTAGTTCCAGCTGTCCTATTTTACAGTGGCCGAAAGCCTTTATAAACACTTAAATATTGTTTACTTTTAAGAGCTGGCCACAACTTTTTCAAGTCTTTAAGCTAATAAGTGTGAATTAAAGTACAAGTAATTCAACTATTATTTTCATTACCTAAGGGCCTTCTTTCTTCTTCCCTAATGTTTGTAAATAAAACAAACCATAATACAATGCAAACTTACTTTTTATACAATGGTCCTTACATCTGCTTGACAGAAAAAATTATTACATTGCAATCATGAATGTAAACTTACTTAAGCCATTTGATTCTATCAAAAACAGTGTCATGTATAGTTTACGTTTCACTTTTCAATCTTACCATTCTCCTTTGTACTGTCTCCTCCTTCTTCTTTGTGTCTGTCACCTTTCTCCTCTGTCCTCTCTCCTCTGTCTCCTTTCTTCTCTTTTTCCCTGACTTCATCTTTTTCTGCAATGAATAAAGTTATATTTGCTTTTTAATGTACAATACAAACATACAAACGATGTACCAAGTTCATCTACCAAAAACAAAATGCATTATAGTTATCTTTATAGGGTTACACATTCCCAACATACCATCAGAAGATGGACCTCAATGAGGACATCCTATTAAGGCAGCCATTACTTCTTGATTTTGAACTTGCAGTTTCAGGTGTCATATTTTATATTCTAATGGTCACAGTTGACACTTGGTATTCCTTGATTGGCTGTGAATGACGCAATGACTTCTATTTCGGTATTCTCCTCCCAAACATTATCATCAGTCCTCTCACCTTTAAAGATAAACACAAATCACCTGCATGATATCTTCGTGACTAACTTTTTCTTGGCCTTCTATTATGACTTAGTAAGTTTTAAACTAAAATGAGTGTTTGTGTTTATGTTGACGTCTCACGCACATACTACTTCCACATCTTTGTTTCCAAAAAAGGGGATCCATAGTTTGTATGTCTTAGCATTACAAATGAGTGCCTTTTGTTTAGGGGATCAATAGTTCGAATGTTTGGCATTTAAACTAGTTCTACTCTTGTTTCAGGGGATGAATAGTTTGAATGTTTGGTGTTGAAACTCGTTGCACTCCTGTTTCAGGGCATCAATAGTCTGATTGTTGTCAACAAACTAGTTCCTCTCCTGTTGAAAGGGGATCAATAATATGTGCGTTACACAAAATCATTTCTGTTATGCATTTCCTGATTGCATGGACAAGTTCTTTTATTATGACCAAATTGACAACAATTACCACATTTTTGTTTTGCAGGTGGATCTAGAGATTGCCTAGGAGAATGTGGTACTTCAATCTCCATTGTGAGGTCTGGTGGATCAGCTGCACCTGGAGTTGCTTGTCGAGATGATCCTGTTGGTCAAGGTTACATCTATACATTCGTACCTGCAAAATGATCAAGGTACCATTTCCTTTTGCTTGACATACCCATTGGTGGTAATATATTATTACGTAGTTCATCTTCCATTATTTGAGTGTCCTCCGTCAGCAAATTGAATTGTGTGACTGAGGCATCTGCAAATTGTCGACCCGACAAATGTTTCTACAATGAGTTCATCATTGCTATTTCCTACTAGTTGGGCTTTGTTCACAGCTGATGATTGTTCTAAAACTTAAACACAGTCATCCAATGAGTCCACCTCTGCTTTACAAAACTTTTGCTCCAAAGCACCAGTCTGGAGAAATATGTGTCCAACTGGCTGGAAGGATATTGAAATGGATGCATTAAGTCCTGTCAAGACTCTCCACAAAAGGTACTAAAATTAATGAAGAATTACATTTATAAAGTTACATTATTGTGCATGCATATACTTACTTGAATAACTGTATTATTTTTATGTTGCCCTGTGCAGTTGTCAACACTGAAATGGATATTAACTGAGTTAAGGCCATGACTCTTCAAATAAAAGTGTACCTTGCTTTTGATAGGATTAGCCCCTTTACCAGTGTCAATTGATTCATCAATCAAGAAATTAACCTGCTGAGGGATAGCTTCACGGCACACTCCAAAAATACCACATTTCCTATGAGTAAGAAAGTATATTGGACCTGCTTGCAGTGGACTTGAAGGATAGTGAACCTTAAAAACTAAGCTAGATACACTTTAATATTGTAAAGTGTTGCCTGTTGAGCATAATCAAAGCTATAATGTCCTA
>NW_003551830.1:0-2262 GCF_000090795.2 Amphimedon queenslandica | reverse complement strand
GTCTAACTAATCCTGTAATCCACCTGTTTCAGTATTCAGTTAGTAACAGACACTGCTCAGTTAGCTAAGATTACTAACACCTCTGTCCAGAAATTAAGACTTCAAAGTAACCAATTTACACCTGTAAGTTGTGGAATAATTATATGTGTTATACTAGGATATTCTAGTACACTCTTGGGATATTATTAATAGCTATTTTTCTTTTTCTCAGACTGAACGGAATCAATTTGAAATGTTAATGACAACATTCAGTACAGCTGGAATAAAGTTTAAAAATCTCCAGAGGGTAAGTCCCTTGTGATGACTATCACATCTCTCAATTGTATTGTCCCAGCCTAGTAGAGCAATTTGTGGAATCTGTAATAGTGATAACAATTACATACATGGGGATTAACCTATTTTTCCTCCTCCTCCTCTCTCTCTCTCTCTCTTTCTCTTTTCTAGTTAACTCAAAACATGGAGCGACAGGCGCTTAACAGGGCAAGACAGGTACATGTACTAATATTATGAGCATACTCACATACGTGCACATGTAAACCATTTGTAAAAGGAAACTAGGTTCATGTAGATCTACTAATTCACATGTAAATGTTACCATAATACATTTGATGTACAGTGTATGTGTACATTAATTGATACAAGGTCTTAGAAACACAAGTTAGTATAGTACATGTACATGTACATGCTTAGTGCTCTTAACGAATCTCAGTTCATAGTATTATAATGTATGTGGATAACAGAGCCTGAAATAACAGTCAGACATTGAACATTTTCTGACCATTTGCTCAATTGTTCAACCAAATTCTGTCTTCTACCATTTTGTCTGAACTATATAATTTTTGAAATAAATTTATTAAAAGCAAAGTAATGCAACAACATGTTCTCCCACAAAGCATGCTTATAGTGAACAGGAGCTTCAGGAGCTGACAAGTACTACAATAGAGTCGTGGCATTTGGAGCAACTTTTAAAATTCATAAAAAATCCAAATTCAATCGGAATTAGCCCAAACTTTCTACACATCATAAGAACATGCATATGTATTAGGACAAATTATTAAAATGGAGAATTTTCTACTTTTAATTTTCGATGAAACCTGGCCAAAGTCTCTATACTATAGTACAGGGACTTTGGCCAGATTTTTGAGCAACTTTAAAATTCGTAAAAAAATCTAAATTTGATTGGAACCAGCTCAAACTTTCTACACATCATAAGAACATGCATATGTATTAGGAAAAATTATAAAAATTGAGAATTTTCTACTTTTAATTTTTGACAAAATCTGACCAAAGTCCCTGTACTATAGTACAGGGACTTTGGCCAGATTTTTGAGCAACTTTAAAATTCGTAAAAAAATCTAAATTTGATTAGAACCAGCTCAAACTTTCTACACAGCATAAGAACATGTATATGTATCAGGAAAAATTATTAAAATGGAGAATTTTCAACTTTTCATTTTTGACAAAATTTGATCAAAGTCCCTGTACTATTAGTACAGGGACTTTGGCCTGATTTTTGAGCAACTTTGACAATTCGTAATAAATCCAAATTTAATTGGAATCAGCTCAAAGTTGATACACAACATAAGAACATGTATATATATCAGTAAAAATATAAAAATAGCAAATTCTCTCCTTGTAATTTTTGTCTAAGTATCCTGTACTATGTACTGGGTCTTAGGCCCAATTTTTGAATAACTTAACAATCCACTGACAAGAAGCTGCATAGGACTACTGTATGCCAAAATCCTGTAGGAAATCCTGCCTGACCATTATATTACAAAAATATAGCAGGTCAAATGTTCAGACACAATGTCTGAATATTGTTTAAATTTAATTTCAGGCTCATCACGTGATTATAGTAGCTACAATAGGCTACATTAACAAACTGGATCAGCTTAACATGTCTTTGTCTCTTATTCTTTTATGAGTGTGTGTCACTATTGAGTCTGTTTATCTTTAATGTGACACTAATGGGTGTTGGTATGTCCATCATGTGGCTACACAGCAACTAGCATGTACAATACTATTGAGTGTGTGTGTGTGTGTGTGAGTGTGTGTGTGCGTGTGTGTGTGTGTGTGTCCATTGTTTGCATAGCCTGTGGTTACTGGCCTGCATAGTGTCTGTATCAATTCATGACATCATAGAAATGTGAAATCTTTCCCCTAGTTGACTATTATGGTCAAGGCTTTGTGTAAACAGTTTTTAATTACCACTTGTAGCTTTATTTCTCCATGTCCATGTTTTTGTTTACACTGGATAGG
>NW_003551829.1:0-2262 GCF_000090795.2 Amphimedon queenslandica | reverse complement strand
TGATACATATACATGTTCTTATGTTGTGTAGAAAGTTTGAGGTGATTCCGATCGAATTTGGTTTTTTTATGATTTTTAAAAGTTGCTCCAAAATTGAGCGAAAGTCCCTGTACTATAGTACATGTTCTCAGGTCAAATTTTGTCAAAAATGACTAGGAGAGAATTCTCCATTTTTATAATGTTTTCTGATACATATACATGTTCTTATGTTGTGTAGAAAGTTTGAGGTGATTCCGATCGAATTTGGTTTTTTTTATGATTTTTTAAAGTTGCTCCAAAATTGAGCGAAAGTCCCTGTACTATAGTACATGTTCTCAGGTCAAATTTTGTCAAAAATGACTAGGAGAGAATTCTCCATTTTTATAATGTTTTCTGATACATATACATGTTCTTATGTTGTGTAGAAAGTTTGAGCTGATTCCGATCAAATTTGGATTTTTCACGAATTTTTAAAGTTACCCAAAAATTTTTCCTATAATAATACAGGGTATTTCATCATCTTCTACATTTCCTCTCTCTCTCTCTAGTGGTAAAATAAGATCTCTTGCCTACTCCACCATTACAAGAAAGCTTATCTCTACATCAGAGGATGGTATGCTAGGCGTCTGGGACATGGACGCAGAGAGAGAAGAGGTAAGAAGATAGATTATATGATTATTAATCATCACTTTATACCTCTTCTATTGCTAGACTACAGAGTGGGGTGGCTCCAATGTATGCGAGAAATGTAACGTCCCTTTCTTTTGGAATGTCAAGGGAATGTGGGACAATAAGACAATAGGAGTGAGACAGGTCAGAATCATAATGATCATAATGTTTTCATGATTGTTTAAGATGTACATGTACATGTAATGCAATATCTATAACTTTATATGATACCTACTAGTACAATAAGGCAAAGTTTAAGTCACTTTCTAAACATTCAAAAAGCATTCAATTGTTTTATAAAGCATTCAAATTTCAGCCACATTAAATTTTTATGCTGCACCATTCATAATTTTATAGCATCATTGTCGCAAGTGTGGCAGAGCTATTTGTGCCTCTTGTTCTGATCAACTCTCAACTTATCCGAGAATGGGATTCGAGAAACCAGTTCGTATGTGCCAGGACTGTCACTCTTCACTAACAACTGACGAGTGAGTATTAAAATCACGCGTCTGTGATGTAGAGTTTTTTTTTATTTGCATAGTCGGAGTCCAATGGCTTCTTTTATTAATATGAAATCCATCGTTACTTCTCTTCATCTTGTCCATACTCTTGGTCACATGGTAACTGCTAGTGAAGACAAACAGATTAAAGTAAACTCATTATCTACAGTTATCATGCACTTTGACACTCTTTATTGATGACTACTACAGTCACAGGGCATTTTACTATAAGTATAATCAATAATTCTGCTATAACTTCTCATTTTAAAACTGATTTGTCCTTCTCTCTATATTCTTATTTCTTCTCAGATTTGGGACGTTAATCCGATGATGATGAACCACTAATAGTGCAAGAGGTTATCATACTGTATCATATTATTATTAATTTTGTTTGTATTCCTTACAATGAATGTTTAATGACTATTATATTATGCCTGGTGGCTGCATGAAGACTTTATCAAAATAGATTATTATATTTGATATCTTCTTTTAAATTAATTAACTTAATTCATGATGTATTTCGCATTTAATAATAGCAAGAGTACATAATATTATGTACTCTTGATAATAGTGCAGTCTATTTACTCTATTTTGCTTCTGTTTATCATTGTATCTGCTGCCAACATTGTAGGAACAATGTAGTAGAGTATGCTATAGTGCTGTTTACAGGATTTAAAACACGACATGTTATTCCATTTCTTCAAAATAAACTAAAAACAATGATCATTCAATTCATAATAATAAGAAAATATGCACTTTCATTCCACACAAAATTATATATTTCATATGATATGATATATCAGCAGATTATGTCTCGTTATTTTTACTGTACATGGAGCCATAGTAGTGTCTCCTTAGGTTCATCTTGCAGTTTGGACAGACACAACTGTGTCTGCTGAGCCACTCATCAATGCATGATGGATGGAAGATGTGTTCGCATGGGAGCTGTCTAACGTTTGTGCCTGTTTTGAAATCCTCTAAGCAAATATTACAGGCAACATGCTTCTCTTGTCTCCCTTCTTCGTATCTTCTTGTTGGTATGACTAGTTTGTCTGCAAGGCTCTTTCGTCTGGCTCTCCTTTTGAAGGACCGTACCATTATGATAGATGCAAAA
>NW_003551828.1:0-2262 GCF_000090795.2 Amphimedon queenslandica | reverse complement strand
AAAGGGGAAAGGAAAAGGGAAAAAGAAAAAAACACAAAAATACAAAATACACTTATTATTGTTATAATAATTATTCTTGTCTTTAATTACACATGTATCAATGAAAACATAATAAACATTAATAAATTTACATAGATTTGTATTTTGTACTTTTGTAGCTGCTGGAAAAGCAGAATCCCTACCTTGTGTTGCTGCTAGAAAACTTTTGACTTGTCTGTTGCTCTAAGCTTTGCTACACTAACTTTGAAATAGCCAGCTTAGTCGATCTCATGGTCGATCAGTGGAACCTGGTTTCCGGCTGGTGTATGGATTCTGTGGTTTACGGTTATTTATAGCGCATATATACAACTTAGATCAAATAAACCGGGGCTCTAACACAGTAAAGTCTCGTCACAAGATGTCGTTAGAGGACTACGAGGAGGACTACAAGCTCGAATACAAGTGTTTGAATGCATTTAGGGATAGAGATAATGAAGAAGCTGTTCGCTTACTATCATTAGTAAAGGAACCGTTTCACATTGAAGAAGTAAAGGACCGTCTACTTCATTTGTCTTCAAAGAATGGCTGGTTAGATGTGGCAAAAGATCTCATCACTAAATATCACTGTGACCCACACGAAGAAAATATTATGGGTCAAACTTGTCTTCATTATGCTGTGCAAGGTAATCATGTTGATGTGATGAGATATCTCATTGATGAGTGTCACTGTGATCCAATGGCTGTTGACGTGGAGGGGTGGACACCTCTTCACCATGCTGCTAGTTGGGGTCGTTCTACAACTGTTGGATATTTACTATCAACTGGTAAATGTGATCCATTGGCTAAAGACAAGTATGGGAACACACCATTAAAGCTATTTAAGGAGAATGGTGAAACTGATACTCTTTCTGTCTTCAAGAAGTTTGGTGGCATAAAATCAACTCATCCAATTGATTCTTATGTTAACGTCCTCCTTGTGGGTAATCCTGGAGCTGGTAAAAGTACTCTTAGTCATGTCATCAATGACACAGCTAGTTTTACTCTTCTTGGTTCCTTTAGAAATGTTGGAGGGGTAGTGCCCTGTACTGCTGGCATCATTCCTTATAAACTACAACACAGGACACTGGGTAACATCATTCTTCATGATTTTGCTGGTCATTCGGAATACTACTCCAGTCACAGTGCTGTGATTGAGAATCTGTTACAAGGTTCTGGTGGTGTGTTTCTGATAGTAGTCAATATATTGGAGAAGGAAGCAGTCAAACAGCTTCATCAGTGGCTAACAGTTGTGAGAAATGAAGCACACAAAGCTCTTAATCAATGCCATGTTATTGTAATAGTTAGTCATAAGGATCAGATAAGTAATCCTGTTGAAAGGAGAAGAAGAAAGGAAGAAATACAGAAGATTATTGTAAGGGAAAGGTGTGATAGCGTGTTCTTAGATTGTCGTAAGCTTGGTGGGAGTGGTATGGATTCTTTCTTCAATAAGTTGTGTAGTGCCTGTGAGTCGATTCGTAGTACAAGTGGAAGGAATTTGAGTCTTTATTGTCACATGATGTATGGTCTACTGGAGGAAAGGAAAGAAAATATACTGACCCTCTCTGATGTAATGTCTGCTGGTAAGGACAATGATAATTACTTTATACCAGATAAGAAAGAAGACGTCTTAGATGTTCTTGATTCGTTGCACTCAACTGGTTTGATCAGTGTTCTTAAAAGTGAAGAGAAGGTATGGGTTGTTGTGAATAAGGGTATACTACTAACTGAGGTGGATGGAATTCTCTTTGCTCCTGAGACATTTAAAGAACACGTTGACATTGCTAGCAATACTGGTATTGTTAGTGTGTCTGGTCTGACTAGACTCTTCCCTAAATATGATCCTGACATGTTGATTCGTTTTCTGAAGAACATGGAACTCTGTGAAGAAATTAGTCCAACTTTCCTAAGAATGACAAACCTCCATCAGTTAGCAGTGGAAGAGGAGGAGGAGGGAGGGAGAGAAAGAAGAGGAGAAAGGTTGTTGCACTTTCCATGTCTTTTGTGTACTGATAGACCTGATGAGATGACTAGTGAAGTGTACCAGTTTGGTTGGTGTCTACAGTGTACTAGTAAACATCATTTCTTTCCTCCTCGATACTTCCACGTCCTCTCATTACGTCTTGCTTATAAAATGGCTCTACCTCAAGAAGGTGACAAGTTAAAGCGATGTTGTACATTTTGGAAGAATGGACTTTATTGGTCTAATAGTGATGGTGTAGGATCACTGGTAGAGATTGTGGATGA
>NW_003551827.1:0-2263 GCF_000090795.2 Amphimedon queenslandica | reverse complement strand
ATTAAAAAATTAATGTCAATAACTTTTAAAGCACTAGTTTATATTTTAGTTCAATTCACTAGCTTACTAATTAATAACATTAACAACAACAGCAATAGTAATTAATAATAATAATAATAATAATTAATCAGCTATATTTATCAAGAAAGAGAGGAAGGGGATTATTAGGATGTGAGAGAAGTATAAAAGCTGAAGAAAATAGTCTTAGTTGGTGTGTTAAAAAATCAGTGGAACCATTGAAAGTAGTTGGAAGAAGTAAGATCTTAGATGTAGTGAGGAGTAGGCCAAAGGAAAGTTATAAACAACTAGAGATGGTAGCAACTGAAGAAAGATGGATAGGAATAAGAATGTATGGACAGTATTACAGGGAGACGAGTGAAGGAGCAGATATACACAAGACATGGACGTGGTTACAAAAGAGTGATATAAAACCAGAGACAGACGGAGGCTCTTATTTGTGCAGGACAAGAACAGGCATTGAGACTAACTAAATGTAAGATTGATGGTTCCAATGAGTCACCACTGTGTCGTTCATGTAGAGAGAAGGTGAGAGAGTATACCACGTTGTAAGTGAATGTAAAGTACTAGCTCAGAAAGAATACAAAAGGAGACATGACAAGATTGCTCAGTTCATCCATTGGGAGCTATCAGCTATGTGGGAAACTTGATATGGAAAGAGGGAGGAATTGGTATGATCACAAGCCTGAGGGGATAACTGAAACAGTTGAAGTAAAGATTTTGAGACTTCATGATTCAGTGTGATAGAATGGTTGAACATTGCAAGCCAGATATTGTAGTTGTTATGAAATGGAGGAAGAGGTGTATGATTATAGATGTGGCAGTTCCAAGTGATACTCGAGTCGAAGGAAAGGAAGATGAAAAAGGTAAGAAATATCAAGAATTGAGACAGGAAATTGTAAAGTTATGGGGGATGAAGAAGGTGGAAGTAATACCGATTGTAGTTGGAGTGCTGGGGGCAGTATCATACAGGATCAGTGACTGGTTAAAGAGGTTGGAGATTAACATCAAAGTAGAGCACATACAGAAGACTGCGTTATTGGGATCTGCACAAATTCTGAGGAGACTTTTCAATAAGTATACTGAGTTTTGTACTGACTTGTCAGTTGTGATTATTAAAAATAATAATAATAATAATAATAACACACATTGACAAACATAATTTATATTTTTAATAATAGCATTGTACAGAATATCATTAAAAAGTAAATCTTATTAAGAATTGTTAATTAAACTTTTAATAATTAGTTAATTTTGGTTTAATAGCTACTGTAGCTCACAAAATATTAACATAAACAACAACAACAACAACAACAATAATAATAATAAAAATAATACTAGATCTAGTGATGACAATAATAATAACACACATTGAGAAAAATAGTTATGATAGTAATTAATAAAAGTGTTACTAATGATAAGTAATATCAATGCATATAAACACATTCAATAAAAGTTAATGTATAAAAGCTATGGCATGTAAAAGAAATCTCAGTTCAATAAAAAGTGAAGCAGAAACAAGTACACAAACTATTAATGCTCATAAACAATACAACATAATATACAATACAACAATGAATGATTTATAATAACAAAAATAAGAATAATAAACCAGAGGAAATCATCATAATGCTGCATATTGTATAACAACTACCAATAGAAATAATAAATAAATACTGAGCATTACTTTACTGTAAACAAACACCATCAAAATAGAAAATATTGCCTGCTGCGAAAATGAAAAAATTACCTACCAAGAAGTCTCCATTATTCTTGAAGGTATTAAAGTTAACGAGAGAGAGATTTGATGCCATAGTGTTAATATAATGAAGAAAGGAAACGATCGAATGTGTTTGTGTAGAAGTGAAGGTGTAGTAGAGAATGAGTGTGATGTGGTGAATTGGTAATACATACAAAAGAATTGAAACAATTCCAACAAAAACGAATGAAAAGAATGAAGTACGACAATGACAATTACAAAAAAGCAATCCATTTTATGTAGTGTTATAGTTTAAGATTTAAGAAGATAAAAATGAAGGACGAGGTTTAGTAGCTATAGGCATTATTTCTCTTCTCTCTGCCTCTTTAATCATTTCTCGTACTAATTTTATAAAGTAAAACCGTCTCAGCATCAATTTCACTATAGACTCTCCTCCTTTGATTGACTGGGCTGCATCAATGTCTCCTTCAACTGGTTTCAATTGATACTTTTCCAATAAAATACGAACCATTTCCAAGTGACCGC
>NW_003551826.1:0-2263 GCF_000090795.2 Amphimedon queenslandica | reverse complement strand
CCGACCTAGAGCATAGATATCTATGCTAGCATCAGTATTTATGATGCTAGCAAACTCCATGATGGCCTAGACAACATAAAGAACTTCAGTGACAAATATAATTGTGATCTATGGAGACAGATCAACTATCTGTTGAGTCATAATACAATACAGTGAGGCCGTAGTTTATTGTATTGATGAAGTCTGTAATATCAACTTGAATTAATTTTACACTTGTTCAAAACTAATAATAATATTATATCTGGTAGACTATAATAATCAATTGTTATAATCAAGCATCAGCAATTTATGTATTAATTAATTTATTTAAACTTTACAGTGACCGGCAATGAGAATAGAGTTAAGAGGCTAGATAAAAAGAAACACCAAAGGCTTGACCAAGGAAACATGGCCAGCCAGAAAGAAAAAGAAAAAAGATGAGAAAAGAAAGAAAAAGAAACAAAAAAAACTAATAAGAAAAAGTAAAAATACAATCAAAATTAAAACGGTAGTAATGATGATAATAATAATGATAATTAACTGAATCTAATGCAAAATAAATCAACATAAATAATAATAATACTGGAACTGATCCCAAAAGTAGTTCTTGTTAATATTATGTAGTAAAAATTTTAATAATCTTTATAGCAATGATGTTTGTGAGAATAAGCTAGTGAATAATACCAAGCCTCGGAGTAAGCTTAACTACTAAATGGATAAATAAATAATTATTTGCAGAATAAATAGTTAATAAATATACCAGTCTAAACAGAAGTTTACAAAAAATACAGCACAGTGGTATCACTCAGTAGTATAATGTCAGAGGCTGGAGATCTTGAATGATTAGTATTGACAGTACAGCTGCATGAACACTTGTAATATCTTTTGATTGTGTAGTTCACTTATGCAGTGATAGATATAAGTACCAAAGTTTTTGTGTTATTGTTATTTAAAATTCTGAATAATTATTATGAATTAAAGGTGCATGTAAATTCTTGAATATAATCATTACAAATATCTGGGCCACTATATTTCAGTGGTATTCATCTTTATTGCATGTATACATTTCACATACACTGCATGTTATGTTATCAAGTATAGACTTAAATTTTTAAAGTTATTCATGCATAAAATGATCAACCACAATAATTGTACCAACATATATGGTCATTGACAAATTTAAGAAGTTGCAATTATCATTACATATCTAATTTGTAACCGTTATTCCACTGAATTCAGAACAAGATTTGCTTGCCACATTAAGCTGTACAGTGACACAAATAAGTAAGAGATATTTAAACCATTTGTAGACTAGTCACTGCACAACATCCAAGTTCAGTATTCAGTCAGTACCAGGCTCAGGCTGTACATAGTTGCTTCATGAATAAATTTGTTAAATTTACAATATTTGAAGGTTTGGGCTATATCTAACCGAAAAGCAGGATTACACCAAGAATAAATCTTGACCTAAGCATTGGCTATAATTTTTAGCATCTATAAGATTACCGGTATAGTGAGCAAAGTGGTCCGTAAAATAGAGATGTCGCGGACCATTCGGGTCCGTAAAACAGATTGGTAAGGTCTCAAAAGCTGACCGGACGGACCCGTGCGGACCATGTACGGAACGCACCGGCGGACCGAGTCTCAAGTGCGGACCATGTGCGGACCAAAACGGCGGACCGAGTCTCAAATGCTGACCGAGTATACGGGCCGCTAGCAGATGTAGGAGGAGCATAATACCGCGTGACACAACGTGGTTGCACATGAGATTATGGCTGTTGCTCGGGCTGTTGAACCTGCTTTTGAGAAAGTTTTTAATGACTTACCACATTCTAGAATTATAGAGTTACTGAATGCTCAAGGAAATTCCAGTGACTACTCTGTGTGTAATCTACCACCAGTAAAACCCAAAGCTGGGGATGTTTATGTTTTTGTCCCTTCAGACATCAGTGAACGTGGTATGTATAGCAATTTTTTATGCTAATAGTGTGTATTATTCAAATTAATATTTTTTAGATAACTGGAAGTGTGATCAAATGAAGTGGCGTCACAATGAGAAAAAAGAACTGAAAACAGTCCCAGTTATTACAAAGACGTACTATTTTTTGTTAGTGCTGACGGAAAAGAAGACGGCTTTAAGAGATTGGTATATAGGCTTTTGGGTAGCAACAACCATACTGTTGTAGTTAGTCTCGCCACGCCCCTTCGCTACCTGCGGAGGAAGGGTCTGGGGACACTGCTATCTAAAATGTGTGCTTCATGCCAGAGAAAGTGGCGTCCCAAT
>NW_003551825.1:0-2263 GCF_000090795.2 Amphimedon queenslandica | reverse complement strand
TGTGCAGTGCTACTTTACATCATTAAATATATACATAATCATAATATAAATCACATGCATAACATGCATTTACATGTTAAAGCACAAATATCACAGCATTTACATTGACTCTCCAAGGAACTTTCTTGATGGAACATGAACGTGCTGTACAATAAATGGCGCCTGCATTTGTTTGTGTTAGAGCCATACTCTTCCATTTTAGAATCAATAGTACTTCTGCCTTTTTTATATATTAAAGTTGCATAGCTCGGCATCTGATTTCTCCCAGCCCTCCCAATTTCCTGAACATACTCTTCCATAGAATGTGGTGATCCCCAGTGGTAAACGTTGGCAATGTCAGGACAGTCTATACCCATCCCAAAAGCAGTTGTTGCAGTAATAACTCGAATAAGAGAGTTTTCTTTAATGAATTCACTAAGTATTTCCTTTTTCACCTGATCAACATTAGCTTGCGTGTATAGATCAATGATTCGATATTTACGACTGTTAGGATACCCAGGTGGAAATGTTATACAAGAACCAAGCTTTTCCTCAAACATATCATAAACTAAATTGCAGTCAGTATACGTTCGGCAAAAAACTAGAGTTTTTGGATGATTCACATTATTGAGCCTCACACTCTCTGCTATGTTTTCTACAAAATCAGCCAGAGTAACACATTTTACTGATAGGAAGATGTTGTCTCGGCATGGTGACAATCCAATGATAACTACATCTTCCATAGCTAATCGTTTAGTAACAACATCATAAGTGCCATGTGTGGCAGTTGCTGTTACTGCCAGTACTGGTATCTTAGGTAGGCTGCTGCGTAGTTGGCCTAAATCAGAGAATGACCTACGAAAGTTGTCCCCCCTAATATAATAAAATAATTGTGCACTGATAATAATAATTTTCTTACCATGTCTTAATGCAGTGAGCTTCATCAACAACAAGTGTCACCATACCTTCTTTAAACTTTTGTGATAATAGCATACCACGAAACAGAGGATTAGTTGTAATGCTTTCTGGAGTTATCAATACTAGTGGAACATTACCACTAATTACTCTTTTAATGACTCCTTGATCCTTCTGTATCTCACCTATGCATTCAACAGCAATGCCCTTTGACTTGAAATTCCTTTCCTGATCAATCATTAAAGAATTTAAAGGTGAAATACAAACTACTATGCTATGTCCTGGTTCTCGACCTTTAAAATATCTAAAATAGTGAACTAAAAGTTTGTGGCCTCACCTAGTAAATAATCGAAGGCTGTTGGAAGTATTCTATATATAATGGACTTCCCATAACCAGTAGGGAGTGCACAGAACACATCTTTGCCATCAAGTACGGCTAAAACAGCCTCCTTTTGCTTTTCTTTAAGAGACAATCCCAGAGTTTCCTCAGCTGCGACAAGAGCATCCATTGTGCCACGAGAAGTCATGCTTGTGATGTTACACCCATAATAACCACATCCGGTTCACCCTGTTTTGGGGTGAAGTAGAACGAACGATCTACACTCATTCGACCAGACCCTCCCGTTGAGGGAGGGGCTGGCTACGCGAGACTACTGTGACTGCTGGATCGAGCCATCTTAGCTGCATTCCGCCATTTTGTTAATTAAAGAAGCTTGCCATGTGCTCCAAAATTTGGGTGTGGTCGCGCATGCTCAGATGTGCAGCTCTGGAAGAAGCAAGTTATTTTTACCAAGCTATGCTTGGAAAGTTGGAATCAGCTTACTGCAATACTTTAGTGGAGGTTTCCAGCTAAAAGAAGGTATTGATTTTACATGTTCCTGTTTTATCAAGTGTGTTATTTTATTTTATTTAAAAAAACAAACAATTAATTAATGTTATGACTTATGATATGCAATGATAATTATGAACTTGACAACAGCCTGGAAGAACAGGAATAGCAGGGAAGATGGACACTCTTAGCTCACAGGTTCTTGAACAAGGACTTGTGTCAAGACTAATTCCTTCAGCATGTCTATTTGATGCTGTCTCTCATAAATGTTATAACAATGATAATAATAATAATAAAGAAAATTATTGTTTGTGTAAAATCAACAAGTATCACAATTGCAACTAAAGAAATATTATAAATATTATTTTAAAAATCAACACAAACAAGAACATAAAAAATTTATAAAAAAAGATGAAGTAGGATTCTGAACGACCAACGAAAATACGAAATATTATTTAAAAAATCAACACAAACAAGAACATAAAAAATTTAAAAAAACAAGATGAAGTAGGAATTCCGAACGACCAACGAAAATACAAA
>NW_003551824.1:0-2264 GCF_000090795.2 Amphimedon queenslandica | reverse complement strand
ACTATGTACATTCATTCATCCATTGACTCTATTCTTGAGTATTAAGTTTTAATGTTACAGACACCATGTGTGTACATATGCAGTGTTACTATTCTCATTCATTCATTGGTGACAGTCCCTTTGTTGTTTGTGTTATTATTATCTTATCCTTTAAGTTGAGTGTAGTGTTATTATTATTCATATGATGTTCATAATAATGATAACAATCCATATGTAGTGAATTGAATAAAATGGATGTGTACAAAAACTTAGTTTACATGTACTTGTACTAGCAAGGGCAGTGTTATACTCAAGGGAAATTTTCTTTATCTAATTTATGTCTACATATATATATATATATAGAGTGATTTCTTAGTTAGTTAGTTCACTGTCTTATGATAGAAAGGATGGAAAGGAATTATACTTTTACTGGTGATTTCAGTCCTGAGGCAGTAGCAGGAGTTCTTAGTATTGAGATGATACTAGCTCTCATAGCTAATGGTGTTGTACTAGTCATTACTATTTATCAAAGGAAGTCCTGGAAACAATCATCAACAATATTCTTTACTTCTCTCATACTGGCACACCTTGCATTGACACTCTATCTTCCTTTCTCCATTGCTGCTTTAGCTGCTCGTGAGTGGGTTGTTGGTGACACTGATGAAGAGAAGCAAGGAACATGTGGTTTCACTGCTTTTGTGATACTTTTTGGTATTTATGTGATGCTCATGACTCTAAGTCTTATATCAATTGATCGGTTCCTTTTTATTGTAAAGCCTCATCTCCACAAGCGGTTCATGAGTCCAAGGGTAGCTCTGGTCCTTGTCATTATTGTGTGGAGCTTTGATTTACTTTTCTTTTCTACTGGATTCATTGATGGCTCTGGTGTTGAATTCCGCTATATAGATTATCTGGGAGTCTGCTATGCTTTTACCACCAGTCCTGTTATGGCCATTTTCCGTTTTTTCTTTGCTTCATTGATTTTTATAATCATTATCATTACTTCAGTTTGGACGTTTTGTTTCACTCGTAAGTTTATTAATAATCAGTCAATGATAGTAGGAGAGAGTGTCTATGCTTCAAAGAAGAAGAGGTTGTTTGGGATATTTGGATTAATGATGCTAGTGTATGGGATATGTGTCTCTCCTGGCATATTCTTCTCTACCTTATTAGCTATTGTTGATTCTCCTGGTGTCTTTACTATGACTGCTCTTATGCTCTTCTTTCTTGCTGTTGTCTTGAGTCCAGTCATTCAGGCTTACTTCAGGCCAGAGATCAATAGTGTTATTGTTAATATTGTTTGTCGTAATATGTTGAAGAAGAAACCTAACCCAGCAGCTACATCAAGTACATGTAATTCATCACCTGCTGCACTGGAATTATGTGTTAGTTCACTTAATGAACATGTATGACTCTATTCTTCAGTATGAAGTTTTTAGTATTAGAGACACCATGTATGCATGCATTATAGCTTTTTTATTAATTATGTTTTGACACTCCCTTTATTGTTTATTCTTAACTTGAGTACATTGTTATTTTTTTTCCTAAAATACAAACAACAATAGTATACATGCATAATGTTCATAGTACTGATAGCAGTTAACCATACATGTATAAAAACTGTTTCCCAGCTCTTCAACCTTTAGTGAATTTACTTGTATATGTACGATCCATGGTTATAATGAAGTACCGGTACCTTAATATTTTCTTGACTATGGCAGAGTCTTTACTTGTATTTGTATGTAAGTAATGAGACAGGAGTCTATAACATACTTTTAAAGTTACATGAATGATTGTCTGTTATGCAATTGGTATACTAGGTGCTGTCCATTAAAAATGGAGATCTTTGTCCATTAAGAGATGCTATATAATGTATATGTGCAATTTTTACATAGGGCTTTTCTTTTTTTCTTTTATTATTGTTAATTTGTATAATATTATACTTGTATATAATATTATTGATATTATATAATATCAAGTATTGATATTATACAAACTGTATAAGTTTGTATAAAAAATCTCCTGGTGTCCTTTGGAATTATTGCTCTTATATTCTTCTTTTTAGTCGTTGTCTTAAGTCCAGTTGTTCAAGCTTACTTTAGGCCAGAGATCAATAGTGTTATTGTTAATATTGCTTATCATAATATATTGAAGAAGAAACCTAACTCAGCAACTACATCAAGTTCATCATCTGCTGCAGTGGACTTACGTGTTAGCTCATGCACTTGATGTATAAACATTGTACATTCATTCATCCATTGACTCTATATATTCTATATTCTTGA